>NC_091129.1:125963911-126263911 GCF_040183065.1 Periplaneta americana
TCTTAAAATGATTTATTAATGAACTATTGCATCTACTTAGAATAATTAAAAGGTATTAGCAACTAATTAATTAATTAATTAATTTATTTATTCATTCATTCATGTATTACAGTTGGTGTCGTTAAGAGAAAAATATATATTCTTAAAATGATTTATTAATGAACTATTGCATCTACTTAGAATAATTAAAAGGTATTAGCAACTACTCTTTTAGAGGTATGCATTTTGAGTTTAAAGTGTAAATTTGCAATAGAGTGTATGTACTTATTTTCTCTTCTATTTACTAAGCAATTGTAATGTATTCTATTCTTGCATATTTCTTTACACACCAGATTTCATATTATGAATTATACTCATTTCCTTTGTTGTTGCGGTGTCCATGTGTTCATCTTTCATCTATATACGTTATGAAGATAAGTGTAATAAAGTATGCAATCAATTTAGGCCTATATTAAGAAATATTTTTTAAATTACACATGGTAAATTTCCTTCAATTGTTACTCTGTGTGTATATTCAGAAAAGTCAGTGTTCTGTCTAGCGTACAAAACATCAGCGGCAACTGATTGAAATTCGAACATTCGATCGGATGCTCTACCTTGACGGGTGCTCTCTGACCGGTCGAATGAAAACCGGTTGCAAGGGTTGTAAGCCCTATTGTGCAGCTGTGTAGTTTCAATAATGCTTTTAGGAACAAGAGTAATATAAACTAATTTAGAAAGATACAAATTATAGATGATATTTTACTTTTTAGATTATAAAGAATGTGTTTTGTGTGCAGTCCAAAAAATCGTTTTCTTATTTGGATGCTTAGTGGATGATTTCAGTTAGGCATAATCATTTGATACTTATTTCCTTTCAAGGACTTGTCGCTACTTCCGAAGCTACAACGAATTAGCTACTGTGCTTACATACGTGATGATGACTAGACCACGGAACTCTATGCACTAAAACATCTCAAAATGTGCATGCAACTATGCAGTAAAAACTGTTAAAATATGCGCTAAAATTGAAATATATACAGTAAAAATACATTTTAGAAGTTTATTTGGCTTAATAATGTGATATAAATGAAAATAATTTAAAGTAATTATTGTCATCAAGCCGTTATCATTTTACTACATCTATTTTTTTTTCTATAAAGTACTAATTAATAATTTTATAAACATATTTGAATTGGTACATTTTTAACTTTCTAACTTTTTCAAACTATCTTTTTCACGTAATTCTTACGGCAGTAAACAACCAACGATTTCTCCAGGTTCTCTACCGTGAAACTTCTCTTATCTGTCAGAATTAATTTAAATGCCGAGAACAATCTGTCTGTATGACATGATGTGACTGGTACATACTTGTAAGCAAAAATGTTCCGAATTTCAGTGATTGACTCTCATTTTTCATTGAGAATGTCAGCAATTTGGAACATTTCTTTATAGCCACGATTATTCTCTAAAACACGCTTAAATTTTGCAGCCACTGCTTTACCTTGTGATCTAGGAACTCCTTCCAGCGAGTCTTTTGCCTTTTGCACAACTGCAAGGGATTTTTTTAGGGGAGCACCCACTTTTTCCAGAATGGTGATCCAGCTCTCTATCATGGAGAAGTTAGCAGCAACATGAGACAGCTCGTTCAGGAGGTTCTTTTTTCACATGATTTTTATACGCCTATAATTTTGAAATTATTGTTATTTTTATCAGAAAGAAATTTTGGAATTAGATAATAAATCGGGAAAAACAAGGAAAGATGTACATTTAAGTATGTAGAATAATAGTACATTATGCAACGAGCCTATAATGGTAGTAATTAAGACGCGAGTATGTTTATGATACGAGAGCAACGACTTTTTATGCTCGACCATATTTCTAACATGAAATTATTCATAAGTATTCATGTTATTCTTATCTGACTGAGGAGCGGAACTGACCTTGTGAAATACCTCGTAAATTGTGAGATGTGCGCAGACGCGAAAGTGTTGATTTTTTCCGAGCAACAAATGTCGACATTGACTTTGATATAATCTAGAGAGTAAAATAAACATTAATCTTAATATAACATTGAAATTGAATTAGACATTGAAAAACGAGACGACAAACTGAATTTATTTGAATATTATTTACAATTAACGCTAATTATTATAGTAACAGGACTAGTTGTCTTTCGATTGCATATCCGAGAATAATAGATACTTGCGCTTTCATATTGCTACAATGGTATTTTCTGATTGGTGGAACACCTGAACTTTAATGAATAGGTGTACTTTAATGAGGTCCATTAAAGGGCTGCTACCAGGTGTATAATTACTACATTTCGGCATGGTCGAGCTTAAAAATATATATGCATTCAAAAGGGAAAACCCTAAAAATATGCATTTATGCCAAATAAAGTTGGCTTCATTCGAACGTAAAACCATAATCGACAAAGATCTACTTTTACTTTTACAATATACCAAATCAATAAAATCATGCAATTGCATGAAGTCCCGAGGTTTAATGATGACCCTACCGGACATTGTTCTCTACTTTTTCGGATTGTTGAAGTCGCAGATTTCCCAAAGCTTCATTATCGGAGGTACGATGCGGTACTGCTATTCGGCTACTTGGAATAGAAAGTCCGGCGTTGAAATTCACAATCCATGGAATTGTCGCGATCCCGTCGACGAATTTGCGACACATGCATCACAGAATTCCGTCACCTATATTTAAAATGAAGCAACGTCCCTGTTGAGTTAATGAAAAACAAGCAAATCTCCTCTGGGACCAGAGCCCACCGGCCAAGCGTGAGTCTTCCCGCCTCAGTGCCCGTGACTTGTTCCCTACATTCTCACTAATTTGTAGCTTGTAGCCATGATAAGACCGCTTCTCAGTTTAGCTGCAACAGACATGATTTAGCTTCTCTCTTTTCTCTGCCATTTTCACTTTATGAATCATCTACTTAATTTTTATACAGCATTCATATTTTTTTCCTGCTTCTCATTCAGTTGTTTGCTTCTCTAACATTACGGAGTATACTGTATAATTCTCTGTGTGATTTGATATTACAAACTGTAGACAATGTCGAAGTATTTTCTAAAAAGAAAGGCTATTGTGGGTTTATTGTATTAATTTACAAGTATTTGAGTAGATTAAACTTATAATGGAACTTACATAGTCATTTTATATAGCTTTTGCTACAATGTTGTCCTATATTTGAAAGCAGTGGTGTAATTTATGTGAAGCGTCATCGGAAGTCATTTAACTGTGAAAGAATGGTACAGTATGCAACGAGCCTATAATGATAGTAATTAAGAAGCGAGTATGTTTTTTTATGAAACGAGCGCAAGCTCATTTCATAATTTTCATACGAGCGTCTTAATTACCATTATAGGCAAGTTTCATACGACTTTTTATGCTCGACCATACTTCTAACTTGAAATTATTCAGAAGTATTCATTTTATTCGTATCTAACTGAAGAGCGAAAGTGACCTTGTGCATAGCTCGTAAATTGTGAGATGTGCGCAGACGCAAAAGTATTGATTTTTTCCGAGGAACAATAATGTCATTGACCTTGATATAATGTAGAGAATAACATGAACTAATTTTGATATAACCTGGAAATTGATTTAGAATTGAAAAACGAGATGACAAATTGAATTTATTTGAATATTATTTACAATTAACGCTAATTATTATAGTAACAGAACATAACCTTCTGCGACAGTATTGGATTTCCAGCCTCCGTGACGTTTCCCTCGTTGTCTTTCGATTGCATATCCGAGAATAATCGAAAACCTTAACTTTAATGAATATGTGTACTTTAATGACATGCATTAAAGGACTGCTACCAGGTGTATAATTAGGGTAAACTAGGGTCTGTTGGACAGTCGGGCATGTTGGACACTCCGTAATTTAACGTGTTACCACGCCACTTGTGGGCACCACATTCAGCTAGAAGTCAATGACGGAAGTAGCCACGAGTGGGGATACTTCCGTCATTGACTTCTAGCAGAATGTGGTGCCCACAAGTGGCGTGGTAACACGTTAAATTACGGAGTGTCCAACATGCCCGACTGTCCAACAGACCCTAGTTTACCCTACTACATTTCGGCATGGTCGAGCATAAAAATTATTATGAATTGGTAGTATAATGAATTATATTATGGATGTATACGAAATAAATATATGTTATTGCTTATAAATTATTTATAATTATTATGCATTTAAGATGCTAGGCGAACTTCAATAGTATCTGAATTGAGCAAAAAAGAGACAAGGTAATATCACAGTCTAGTATATACAGTCACGAAGCTCAATACGTAGTAAATATGCATCCATAGATAGTTACTAACCACTAGGATCGCTAATATCGCCTCATTACAGACAATTCGAAATAGTACCGGCACAGTCTATTGTTCCTAGCTCCCTCACAACTCAAGCTGTGACGTTATTTGGACCTTTAGCTACAGTTTTTACAACATTCAGTGTCAACAGTTTCACAAGTTTGGTATATAATATATGATTCTTCATTGTTATACAGTGGCTCCTAAATCCGTGGCAGGGATCCAAATTCCGTGATAGTTGTTTCCTAATTCCGTGATACTAAAATAATCCTCATTAACTGCTCAGAAAACAAAGCGTGTATTTGGAAAAACACATTAACCCTTTCCAGCCCAATGATTCCATATGGCATCATACACTTTACCTGCTCTGAGAATGCATGTAATATGCCAAATGACACCATATGTTATCATAGCCATATTCTTAGTTACTTTAAGATAGCTGGCACCCCTGAAATCCCGAAACAAAACACTATCGGGCAGCGTTTCTCCTTCATGTCAAAATATTTTTTTTAAATTTTCAATTTAATTTGGGCTGGAAAAGGTTAAAGGCATGGTATATTGTTTTAATATAGATTAAGCAAGAAATTACAACATATAAAAAGGGCCTAAGTGACAAATTTCATAGAAAATACTTGTGTAACTACAGGAATACATATCACATATTAACATATTATAAACAAAATAAACTGAAAGTTAAATTCAATACAAAATTAAATTTGAATAAATTGAATTATAACACAATTATTTCTCATTATTTTATATTCCTAACAGCAGTAATTAAGTTAAATATATGCCCTATTATTTTATTATAATTATAATTGATGTTTTATATAACTTATTTCTATTATTATTTCCACGAACTATTTTCTTTCATAGACATTAATTTTCACAATTTAGCGTTGGAATCACTGGTCGAGTGAGCCAGGAAGGAGAAATATGAAAATAAATTCGAAAATGGAAAAGCTCCTGTAGCATTGTTATTGTCTCACAATGTTTAAATAATCATACACATCGATTCAGCTGACTATAAACTACAGTAATATATCATTTTTATAAAGCTATATGAATTCTTACCTCAAATATAAAATGTTTCTTCAGGAGTGGTCACAAGAGAAAGAAAAACTTACTGGTCAACAACTTTCACTAAACAAAAGCTTCTGCAGTCGACTGCTTCTATTCAAAAGGCGGGTAGTCAATAGAATTGAAAAGAAAACATCTCCTGGCATCTGTTAAGTATGTCAACTCCATGGCAGTCAATTTAAATTTTATCACGGGATTAGGGGTATCACGGAATTAGGCATCTTTACCCTACAGCATAAAATTTGCTGATAGTGTGGAAATGTGGACAGTGGAAGTCGATCTACGACATAGAACGTCCCTCTAAGTTTCGTGACTGTATAATTAAGGGAAAGTACAGCACTTCTGGACATAGACTTAAATGACAGCGTGTGGAAAGTGTCTTGTAAATGTAAACGACTCGTTTAAAGTAAACGTCGGATATAGAGTTACCAAAATAAGCGGACCTATTAGTTCGGTGTCGACATGACATGCTGTAAGTTTCAACTTAACGAAATTAAGGGATCTGCTCGTTACAGGTTATGACACTTCTCAAAGTGCGCAACACCCAAAAAAAATATTAAGAGCAAAAACTCACTGTCACTTCAACAAAATCCAATAAAAACACCTTCCCATGTGGTACTCGAAGAGAAAGAATGAATAATATATAAATCAGAATGAATACATAATTATTGTAGTAGTAGTAATAGTAGTAGTAGTAGCAGTAGATTAATATTAGTAGTAGTAATTTATTCAACTATAGAGAATTTCTAGCGTTGAAATTGAATGTGAATATTTGAACGTAGTTTATTTGAGCAGCATTGCATTAATTTTGAAAAAGTAAGATGAATTGTGGTGTTAAATTCGAGTTCGTACCTTGTGCAGCAATTTTCAAATGTTGAAATATATAAGTGATCTCATTTTTTCTAACGGAAAGTGCATATGAAAGTGGGAGAATTTGCTTAAACACAATCCCATTGGTTGTGTTTGTTCAGCTGGCAAAAATTGAGGAAATAATTTATTAGGAAGGATCGGAAAGTAACGCACAATAATTTCTTTACGGTATACTATTTTGGTTACGACGTTCAAAGTTGGCAGATAGATAGTTTGAATCTTGCGCTACAGACAGTAATGGCTCGATTAGGTGTCACCCTGACGGAACGAGCGGTAACTACTGAGTAAAGATGGTGTACTAGCATCGTCTACTTGTGAAGAGCAGCGAAGTGTAGTCCGTTTTTTCTGAACAAAGCAAAAAAACCCGAGTGAAATCACAGGGAAAAGTTGGAGGTGTATAGTGCTGATTGTTTGGACCGTAGCAACATCTCCAGGTGGTGCAGGTTCTTCGAAGAGGGCCGAGTAAATCTTATCGACGAAGCACGTTCCGGCCGACCGTTGATCGCTGTAACACCAGACAATGTCAGAGGCATTGAGGCAGCAGTCACCCACCGTACAGCCCAGACCTTGCACCGTCTGAGTTTCACCTCTTCGGACTAATGGAAAATTAGGAGGCCAACGCTTTGGTTCGGATGAAGAAGTGAAATCAGTCGTGCGCAGGTGGTTAAACGGTCAGAAAACGGAGTTTTATGAACGAGTTGCAGGCCTACTGAATCTGATGTCACGATCGGGGAAATATGTCGAAAGACTTGGTTCCTGTGTTGAAAAACCTGTAGCTTTTTTCTGCATTATTTCGTTCTGCTTACCTGTTAAATACGTTGCCACAAAAAGTTGTAGTGCATTATTTTTCGATCCTCCCTCGTATTATTTATACACATTAGAAAATTAATAAAATGGATGAAATGGTGGACCAAATGTGTTGGACGAAAAAATGTGTACAAAATGCGCGTGGACGTAACTTTTTTCGGCGTAATTTGGAGTGGACGTTATACCTGTGGACGATATATATATATATATATATATATATATATATATATATATATATATATAATTTTTAATCAAATGTTTTAGGATAAATGGTGTAAACTATTTAATTTTGTTATATTTCTTACTTAGAGGATCAAAATTAAAATCATTCCAATTGTTTTTTGATAGTCTGGGATAGTTATGGAACGATGATGAAATGGTGAAATGGTGATGGAAAGATGTAGATGGCTAATATGGGAACCCCGAGAAAAACCTAACTGCGAACTTCTCCGCCACAGGTGTCACTAAAGATTTTTCAATGAAAAAATCAGATCTAACCGGGACTCGAACCTAGGCCGCCTGCATGACAGGTCGGAGGTATGACCACTCAGAAACGCCAAACACTTATAAAACCGCACCTTAACCTAACCTAGAACGCCAAACACTTAGAAAACCGCACATTAACCTAACCTAGAACGTCAAACACCTAGAAAACCGAAACTTAACCTAATCTAGAACGCCAAACACCTAGAAAAACCGCACCTTAACCTAATCTAGAACGCAAAACACCTAGAGAAATGCACCTTAACCTAACCTAGAACGCCAAACACCTAGAAAACAGCACCTTAACCTAACTTAGAACGCCAAAAACTTAGAAAACCGCACCTTAACCTAACGTAGAACGCCAAAAACTTAGAAAACCGCACCTTAACCTAACCTAGAACGCCAAACACCTAGAAAACCGCACCTTAACCTAACCTAGAACGCCAAACACCTAGAAAGCCGCGCCTTAACCTAACCTAGAACGCCAAACACCTAGAAAACCGCACCTTAACCTAACCTAGAACGCCAAACACCTAGAAAACCGCACCTTAACCTAACCTAGAACGCCAAACACCTAGAAAACCGCACCTTAACCTAACCTAGAACGCCAAACACCTAGAAAACCGCACCTTAACCTAACCTAGAACGCCAAACACCTAGAAAACCGCACCTTAACCTAACCTAGAACGCCAAACACCTAGAAAACCGCACCTTAACCTAACCTAGAACGCCAAACACCTAGAAAACCGCACCTTAACCTAACCTAGAACGCCAAACACCTAGAAAACCGCACCTTAACCTAATCTAGAACGCCAAACACCTATAAAACCGCACCTTAACCTAACCTAGAACGCCAAACACTTGAAAACCGCACCTTAATCTAACCTAGAACGCCAAGCACTTAGAAAACCGCACCTTAACTAACCTAGAACGCCAAAAACTTAGAAAATCCACCGCAGGGGCTAATATAGGAAAGAGTAAGACAGTCCGTGATGTCGCGCCTAGAATCCTCTATTATAAATCGTGGTGGGCATTTTGAGCGCTATCTGTAGAATTATGCATGGACTTTGTGAACAGAAATGTAAAACTGAAGTTGTAATAAGCAAACATGTGTGAACTAAACAGTACCTGTAATTAAAAAACAAAGCGAAATTGACTAAATATATTTACATGTACTTCTTGGCTCGTTTTTAGATCCTCTATCCATTTCCCAAACGTTTCTCTACATATTAGTTAACGCCCTGTATAAGAAAATAAGCAAATAGTCCACCAACACCCGAAAACCGAAGTATATACAATTTTCAGAACTTGTAAGACAGTAATAGGAATTGTAATAAACCGTACAGCTGGGAAGCATAAAGTTCGCTAATGATGAAGGCATTTGATTTCGAAGAGAGAATAAGCGATATATAAAGGAGCCAGCGTGATTTGTGGATGCTATATGTAGCGCATTCGTGCTGATTGCTTTGGCAAGGTACAGAATTCTTCGCCCTGAATTGCATCGAAAGCAACTTGACTATTTTTATCCTTGCGTAAGCAAATTAATTCTGAGAAGTGAACGAAATCGCTCCTTCCGACCATTGGATTGGGTCTTGCTTCTTCGTCTGAACTTTTTCCGCTTGAATGGATTGATGGAGTTTACTGCCTGCACCCGAGGTCTCGTGTCCTCAATTCTGACAACATTCCGAAACCATTTTCTGCAGCTGTAAAAAATTTCATTGCAATCTGATTAGCCCAATGTATGTTCCTCAATTTGCATCCTTTGGTAACTTGCACCACAGTTTGGAGGAAATCCATAATACGGTATAACCATTAGAACTGTAGTAACTACTCCAGTCATAAACATTATTGCCTAATTAGAGTAAATATTAATAATTAAAACACGGACTTATATCCTCCTCATATGTAGATCTATAAATAATGAATTTTTGCGAGTTACAGGTCATTGAACATAATTGCAAATACGACAAATATGGCAATCGTAAAAATTAAAAATTGCATTTTTAATATAGGATTAGGATGGTTATGGGATAACTTGGCTACTAAAAACATAGCAGCAAGCCTAAATTTAATTAAATCAAGATGTAAAAATATTACTAGACAAAATGATTTTAGTAGTATCAATGAAATGCGCTCCCTAATATTTTTTAATGAAAATAAAAATATATAGGGAAGGAGTACATATATAAATAATATGAAAATGAAAGAAAGATTTGGACTA
Source organism: Periplaneta americana (assembly GCF_040183065.1). Classification (NCBI taxonomy): domain Eukaryota; kingdom Metazoa; phylum Arthropoda; class Insecta; order Blattodea; family Blattidae; genus Periplaneta; species Periplaneta americana. The sequence goes on from NC_091129.1 coordinate 125,973,687, forward strand.
GCCTGGTTTAGACTAGGGATTTAGAGATTAAGAAATAATAGAGGTAATATACCTCAAGGCACGTGCCCATTATGTGGACATAGAGAAGATGACATTCATATTGTGTTTGAATGTTAATATACAAAAGAAATACGGATTAAATTTTTAAATGAAAAGTTCCTACAAATCAATAAATAAATAGCTATAAGGAAACTTATGAATAATAATAATAATAATAATAATAATAATAATAATAATAATAATAATATAAAGTTACAAAGGCAAATAGGTCTATATCTTTTTTTGGTCAAAAAAATAAGAATGGAAGGAATAAATGAAATAGCTAGAATTGAATGAGGAAAAAAATTGGATAAGAAAAAAGGTTTAGTTTTTGAATAGTAATATCAATAAATGAAATAAAATATATATATTCAAAAGTTTTAAATATACTAGAATAATGCAAGATTTATATAATTATAGCTGCACATTGGAGATTGAAAGGTGAAGTACATCTTAGGCAAGTGAGCAAAGACTAATTGTATCAACATACTAAAATGACTTGAGTCTTGCACAAAACTAGTCGCAAGTGCAAGATAAAACATCCTATATTAAATAGTTACGTTTAAAAATTATATTAAAAATTGTATAGCTAGGCTTATATTTAAATTACAAAGTATGTAATGTAAGGTTTCAATTATTATATGTATGTATATTTTCTTGTCTGTGAACTATAATAAAACTGTCACATTTAATTACTACAAAAAATAATTTAATTACAGATCATTGAACATAACGGTTCATATTTTGAATTTTCGGACGTGTTATTATTTTCAAAGGCGAAATATATTAGTCACACGCCGTGGCCACGTGATCTTAGGCTTCATACCTTTGCCTAGTGCTGATTCGAAACCTAATAGAAGTAATTATCTCATGAATTGTCGGTCAGTGTATGGGACAGTGGGTCATCCACCATCGTGATGAATTTAGGGATTCAATGAGTATGGTAATCTAGCTTCATACTCCATCTTATAGCGGCTAAGATGATCATCATGTTGACCATACGTTAGTCTCCTACTGGTTGGGTGATAGTTCACCTCTGCCTACTCGTGTGGATGCGAGGTCAGCAGTCGGCTAGTCGAACTTCGTCCTCAATGGTCTGTCGAACCACGGATTATACAGGGTGGTCCTCTCGAACTTTCCTAATTTTGTTTATCTAACTTATGAAAGGAAGGCCAAAGCCGCGACAAAATTTTTACCGTTTTCATTGGGACATTGAACTCAAATATTTTCGTCATTTATGTAAATGACATTGGCGGTTGTTGTCTATCGATGGGGAAATTACAACATGAGAGTTACCCATATAAGGTAAAAATTGTTCACGAAATCGTGCCAAATAACGACAAGAATTTGCAATTAATATCCTAGAGAATGGACTCTCACTTTGAGAGAGGAACAGAGATTAAGTGTGATTGAGAATAAGGTTCTTAGGAAAATATTTGGGGCTAAGAGGGATGAATTTAAAAACCATATTGGGTCCGATGAGCCGTGCAAATTATCGAAGTTTTATTGTTAAAGCCGTCAAACTTATCAAATTACATAGTGATAAACACAAATATACAATTATTTACATGTTGGATGTACGTTTTCGGTTCAAAGAACCATCATCAGACCTCTCGTAGACACTACAAACAACTTATGTTATAATGTAAAAAAACAGTGAGACATAGGTTTTAAATGTGAAGTATAATTGAACAATTTAATAGATTTTAATCATGCATATGGAAATAGATAAAAACAGTAATAAAATCTATGTATGAGTATGAAATATGAAAAGCCTGAAATCCATAAGGGCAACGGCCTCCTACAGAAGTGTAGGGTGAGCTGAAAGTCTACTACACTTGGAGAGCCATTCCAAGAGAGCTTACACTGTACTTACAAACTAAACACATAAACTAACTATGTAAGCGACAAATGTTGACGAACGTTACGTTAATATAGGTAGGTGTACAGTTTCATGTGAAGATAAAGAGGACGTAACGTTAGAAACATGTGAGGTCTTGTATTGAAAATGATGGAGAAACAATACATCCGATATTGTAGGAGGACCAGCGACCTGAGGAGAAAGGGCCTTTGGGGAGGCCGAGACTTAGATGGAAGGATAATATTACAATGGATTTGAGAGAGTTGGGTTATGGTGGTAGGGAAAGGATTAATCTTGCTCAAGACAGGGACCAATGGCGGGCTTATGTGAGGGCGACAATGAACCTCCGGATTCCTTAAAACCATTTGTAAGTTTGTAAGTATCGCTATTGCATCCCTTATAATACAGAGTGGAAGGTAACCTTTTACAATCCTTCTGGGATATATCATCTCGAATTATGTCAAACAAGAAAGTGTAATAATATTTTGTTCCCAGAAGGGCGGTTTTGGAAAAAAATTGTCTTTTGTAACTTGAAATTATAATTAAGTTTTTCATGAAAGTGCTCAAAATTGGACTTTTATTTCATGTAGGATGATAGAGTAAGCTATATATGGCCATGTTACAGTAGTATTTGCATGGAAAATAACACAGATTTCAAATAAATCGCGTGAATAATCGTGTACACATTGCACGGGAACAGGGCAGTGACACGTTGGAAACACTGTTTCTGACGTACGCAAACCATGTAGCCGAGCTAAGTGTACGGAGCGGACAATACGCTTACATTCACTTCGTCATTAGTGGCAGGCTGCGTGCAGCTCGAAGCAGTTGAAACACTATACGCCAAAGTTTTCTAATCGTGAGTATCTGGACATGTTATTAATTTATGGCGAAACTGGTCATAATGCCGCTGCAACTGCTCACTTATACCGTGACTAACTGGATCAGGAATGTGAAAGTTGTAGACACGCAACTGGTGGACACTTTGAACAGTCCTTTAAAAGACAATGTAGAGAATGGTGTACAAAATTTAACAGTGTACCTCACATTAATGTGTATCATTTTCATTTAGTTTCAAAGTTGTTTATTTCGTCCAAACATTGTATTATAGACTAATTGAGTTGGAGTGACATAAACTGTGTGATCCTCAATGTAAAATCATACTGTATTTAAAGGATTAATTTTGTTTTATTGCTTAATTTTTCATTCTGCTGTATTATTGGTGAAATTACCTTAAAATGTAACAGAAACTACATGTTTCTTCGTACTAAATTTAGTGCTGAAACGATACAGTAATGAACGTTTCATCATGGATAACGAAGAACATAGTTCATGTAATTAACATGTTACGATTACATAAATTTTGATTTGACTGGATTCTCAACAGTTGTTTTTGTTTACAAAACGGTATACAGTGAAACCTCTCATTTACGGACAACGAAGGGACGTAACAATCTGTCCGGATCAGAGAGGTGTCCTTTATTGGGAGGAAGGCTCCCCAATCTAACAGTAAATTTATAACATGCATTATGTATCCCTTCACGCTTTAAATGAAATGTATTATTGTAGTTTAATTCTAAATAGGCTATAGTATACTACAATACTGTAATTTACAGTTTTCAGCTTAACCTTTACGTTCATATCTCTACAACTGATTGAAGTGAAGAGAATAACCCTACTAACCCTATCATGTGTCGAATACAATTTCACGATCGCGGAAACCTTGGACCTATCAGACAGGTTAAATTTTATGACTCTGTTTATCCACCCACGTCCAGTTAACAAGGGGTAGCCAGCTGGGCTAGTGGTAGCCTACGAGACCCTTATGGTGTTCTTTCATGTTAAGGAATTTCTGTGCAGTTCTCAAAACTAAATTTTCCATTTTTGTAACACATTAGATCTTGAAATCCAAGTTCTGTTCGCAGTCAGGAGGTAAAGCAAGCTTTAGGACTTTGAAACAGTTGTCCGTGTCCGTGTCTGAGAGTGTCCGTAAACAAGAGTTAAATTTATCATTATTTCTATATTATTTCAGTTGGGACACAAAAATCTGTCCGTATATGTCCGTATCTTAGAGGTGTCCGTAAGGAGAGGTTTCACTGCATGTGTACATCCTCTCAAAACCCCAATCAAGTAGATGATTGGAGCGGCATTCAGTATGCTGGAATGCAATGATCTCGCGAAGTAAACACTGCTACTGTCTACAACGTTGCAACATTGAAACATTCGTTTTCTCGAAATATTGCAAAAACTATTGGTCGTATAAAAATGTTACTTGACAAAACGTTCCCAAATGACATGATCTGTTTTGTGTGTGAAGGATTGTGGAAGGTTACCTTCCATCCTGTATATAGCATCACTTTTGACACCATATACGTCGTACACTTTTGTGATATAGACTTCACGATGAACAAATCGTGTTGAAGATTATTCTCTTTAAGCTACATTGTGTGGACACTTAGTTAATGAGTTGGGTAGACAAAGCACCAGAAATAATTTGTTCTCCTCGTTCAGCCACCTTAGAGAGATGACCGAGACGTTGTAACCCACCTCCCCCCCACCTCGACGCTAGTTGTAGTCCACGCAGTAGAGCGACCCATGCGGCAGTTTCCGCATTATGTTGTAACACAACTGAGAGATGTTGGCAGTACGTCTTATTGTTCACACACCGTAAAAAGAGAACGTCCCTGCACTCCTCCGTGTTGGCGCTCCCATACAGAACAGATTTGTGCCTTGCAGGTGTTTGAACCCTGCATGCCCGTCCTGTCTAGAGTCTTGAACTGCGGCCCAACCGCTTCTGAATTGCAAATATGTCGCTGTCTGAAGCATCCTCCAAATTTACTGACGAGGGGACGCTCTTACTGCAATGTGAAGTAATAAATAGTCTTTCCTTGCTTTCACTTCCTCATTGAACCAAATATTTTTAATTTTTGTTTCATTCAACGGCAACTTCGTTAGCTGAACATCTAGGTCCGATTGTATAAACCATTTAATCTTAGATCAGAGGTTAAATTGATCCTCGTTCTAGCTGAACTTGGAATTTTGTGTTGTATAAAGTCTAATCTGAGATTAATTTGTCTTAAACTAAAGTCAACTTTGACTGAAGAAATTTCTCCGATTAAGTTAGATGAGCCAAGTTCAGTTATTTCTTTTCTGTTTGAAATATACGAGTGGCAGACTGCGCAAAAAGAATAACCATTATTATTAATATTAATGCATATCGCATATATATGTTTTCAATTTCTTGCCTTAATACACAAACATTCTTATATTTTATAAGGCTTTATCGTGTTCAGCAGTATCAAATAACATAACCTATAATTACCGGTATATTATGTTTATAATCATTAATTATTAATGGATATGATAGGTACATTCGTAAATTTTCAATTAACTGTATTACTAAACGAAAATTGTCGTTTTATAAAGCTTTATTATGTTTAGCAGTATCAAGCACCATAACATGATAACAATTTGGAAAACGGTCAATCTTCTTCTTATTGTTCGGCATTATTTACAATGCACAAAACAAACCAGTGTCTCCAGCAGAGTGTACTGAAAGTCGCCAAAAAGTAGGTGGAAAGTCGCTAGATTTCTCATTATCAACAAAGAAAGATTAAATTTTGCCACTACGTGGTGTTAAAAAGGTCGCTAAATCTCTATTTAAACAATATAAAAGTTAAAAGAAATTGTCGTTGAAAAAGAGTTAAAGTCGCAAAATTGCCGACACTGAACAAACCTGTACAACATGGCTCGCGCATCACATGTTTATGCGATGTTGCCAAATCCTTTTCACGTGAACTTGGATTGCATTTGAACCAAGGAGAAGTTTTATACAATAGAAGAAGTGTCTGAACTCGGTTCACTTTCCGATCTTCGATCAAAGTTGATCTTTACTCAGAGAGCTTTATACGATTGGGCCCTAGTAGGTCAACTACATATTATACAGTCTGATCCGTTTGGGTATGGATAATATTAATTTTTTATTATAAAGCTATTATGATAGGAGAAATTTCTTGTTGGTTATATTATGATTAAAAGATGGGAGTTCTCATATAGCCTATGACAATCAACAATGAATAATCTGAAAGGACAAATGAAAATCGTAGATGATTAAAATGGCTACTACAAATCAACAGCGAGGACAATGTGTTCTTTGGTATGCTGCATTTGAGAGTGTTAAAAGAGTTCGACGATGATTCGTTTCGACAGCGTGCTGTCATTAAATTCCTTGTGAAAGAAAAAAAATCTGCTGTTGAAATTCACCTCAGACTTCAGCGTGCATACGGAGATTTCTGCATGGGCGCCAGCAGTGTTAGGAGATGGGTGAAACATTTCAAAGACGGAAACAAGAGCATCCAAGATGAGTCTCGAAGCGGTCGCCCTCGAACTGCTTCCACGGAACGCAACAAGGAAAGAGTTGATGAATTCTGGGATGCATTTTGGTTGAATTTCTTGAACCTGGACGGACCATAAATGCTGTCCGCTATATCCTCTTCAGTCCCGAGACAAATTTAAAGTAAAAAAAAATATATATTATTTATTGGATAATTGGCGATACAAAGACAAACACTAACCAATCAAAATTTTTATCTTGACCTCAATTCTTGTTTTATGCTAAGTATCATATGTGATACCTTGGGATTCTATGGGGACTTAATTTGGTATCCATTCACTTTAATTTATTTTACAAAAATGCATACAATTGCGTACAAATATTGCAATGAAAATATCTGTATTCCAGCAGCAACACTACGCTTAGAAATCATGGCAAATATAATACTGTCCATCTATTGGAATATTATACAATACACAGATACAGTGATCAAATCTGATTGGCAGTTTCACACATTCCCTATTACAGGCATTGACTTAGTATACGAATTGTTTCTGCCCACAATTTTTTACTAAACTATCCATGAATTGGAATATTATGCAATACACGGGCACAGTATCCTTTTCTTTGACCAGCACTTATAGTCTTCTACTAGTTCCACACCGAATTCAGTCGACGCCATAAAAACGGACGTATTGTCAAAATACTTTAGTAGAGCTAGTTTGTCGTCATTTCTCAACACTTGCTCGTAACTACCTTTATTCTTCATACCAGTGTCACTTTTTAGTGAAGCGTATCATATTGTAAAGAATATTTTGATTATATGAAAATGATGCGAGCATGAAATAATAGCTGTCACGTTTAATCAACATTATTTATTCTACTTATCATAGAAAACTATAGTAATGTGATTTATGAAAAGTCATGCTAGTGACTAAAGGTATTGCCAATGATACCTCTTAAAAAGTAGTGTTGTACGCCTGTATGAGAACCCAAACAATGTTTCTATTATTATTATTATTATTATTATTATTATTATTATTATTATTATTATTATTATTATTACGTGAATAGTAATGTGTAAGAATGTATCAACAGTTAATATTATTTCATTTAACATACAACAAATCGACAATTATATTTGCTTTTCTCCGCCATGCTGCTAACTAGACGGAATGATAAATTCAATCAACTGGAAGCATCTAGTGACAAGTAAATAGAAGAAACTCGAATAATAACCAGAAAGCGCAGATGGTATAGAATAAGATACCTGAGGCCACGGACCTATATAAGCGCATAATGAATGACATGAATAAATTTCTAAGCTATCATATATGATACCGAAGGATAGACGAGGATATTCAGACAGTTTTGAACCTCCGTCGTGCATTGCGCGAGAAACGCCATGGAAAGAAAATCATCCTGCAACACGATAACGCGTGGTCTCACACTGATCGTGTCACCGTAGAGAAAATCAGAATATTTGGGTGGGAAACTCTTCCGCAGCTCCCTACAGTCCTGACTTGGAACCCTTCGACTACCATCTTTTCGGAGCAGTGCGTCAATGTCTTCGGGAAGATGAAACGGACTTCTACAGCAAGGGAATTTTCAAAATTACAGAACGGCGGGAAAAATTTGTGCAAAGAAATGGAGACTATATTGAAAAGTGACAGAAAAGTCTGTAGATTAAGGTGATGTATCTGGTTTGCCTAAAAAATAAAATTAAGATTTATAACAATGGTTTGCTCATGACTTTCTGTATGACCCTCTTACGTCATATATTAATAAATTTCTTCATGAAATATGGATGTAGCTGATAGAGCTGGTTTACTACAGTACATCTGTAACTTCTTACAATGAGAAGCAGAGTGTACGTAGTCATGTGCAGAAACGTATAGCTTAAACTTGTGGAGTAACTCTAACTTTATACTTGTGCTTTCCATCTCTTTTCTTCTTCATTTTATATCTCCATCCCATTTATTTTGCATTATCCACCATCTAATATGCCTGGAAAATTATATACAACAACAAATGAATCAGTTTACAGAGTAATTCTTAACATTACCTGCACAGGTGACGATGTAGTCGCAGAAAGATGAATGTTGTCCGATAAATGCGAATGTTTTATGTAGGTTTCAAATCCTCACAAGAGAGGACAGAATGGAAAGTTCCTTGAAATTTCACGGAGATCACATTACTTAACAGTTACAAAGTGAATTCATCAGCAAAAAGGAGATAATTGTCTTTCAAAAATCGCCTTTAGCTCTCGTAGTAGTACATTATGCAAATGTTTCTTGAGATAAATACTGTAATGTCGCATAAAAATTGTGGAGCTGGTGAAGAGGAAGCAGTTTTTTTTTTTCAGTCTGGGTGAGGGGTGAAGAATTGTTGTTGCGGTCCCTGCAACAGCTGGATTTAAAACATGAATCATGTCTCGTAACTAGGCTGTTACGACGCTTTTATTACCTAAGTCTATTCTTGGAATACAAACTGTTACGACATTAAATTTTAAACTCATATTTTCTTGTCATGTTTGACATTCGTGTAATTGCACACGATCATGTTGAATTTTATTTTATTTGGTCGTAACATGAGTACTTAAACCAGAAATTACGATACACGTTGTAGATACCGGGCAGTATTCAGGGTTGCCAAATTAATTAATGCTATTCACAGCGCCACTGCAATGTGAAAATGTAGACCTACTTCGAGTAATATTAGTTATTTTTTATTTTATAACGTTGTCAACAGCACAAGCTATTAGGAATCGATGAGATTGTAAGAAGAACTGCCTTCGAACACCAATTTGCTCAGTAGGTTTGCGCTATGTTTATTCTGTGTATTTATTTGTAGTGTAGTATCATTTATATTTCAAGTAATATGATTTCACCTTCACTTTAATTTTCTTTTGAAATTCATTGTATATATTTCCATTGTTTCATTGTAAACTTTTATATATGTATTTGTTTTCTGGATCACTGTGGTCACTCTTATTGAAGGGATGATTTTATTTTATAAATCTGATATATATATATATATATATATATATATATATATATATATATATATATATATATATATATATATATATATATTGTTCACGTAAAAATTGTTTGCAGGATTATGTGACTTGAACTTCCAGGCTATAATAAACGAATAAAAATGAAATTAATATATTTCACTGATTTTAACTGCTGAATTCTTTACGGAATTGTTACAGATCGTTATAAAGCGAATTAAATACTACTGCGAATTGTATCATCTTCCACAGAAATTCCACTTCACACATCATCTCTGTATTCCTCGTCTTTCACTGTTGCTACCTCTCGTCACTGGAACTCTCTGCCGCCTGAAGTCAAGAGCTGCCGAACATTGAAATCTTTCAAATCCAAGTTAGAAAATTATCTTATGACGAGTTGCCAAACTAACTTACTATTATGACAAGTGTTGTATTGCATGTTTCCACGTATTCACATTTTTTATGTTCTAGTGATATTTAACTTATTTTATATTTTTGTTTTCATATTTTCCGATAATGGTATATCTATAATGTGATAAGTTGAGCTATATATAATCATAATTTTCCTTACTGTGTGTACTTAAAAATATTGTATTCATTGTATGCTTTGTACTGCATTATTTTATTACTACTACTACTACTACTACTACTACTACTACTACTATTATTATTATCATTATTATTATTATTATCATCAATAATTGTCTTATTTTTTTGTACTTTGTATGTCTCATTTACTTTGACCTGCTGTTCACATTTTATTATGGTTTTTTCTTTCTTTCTGTATGCTATATATTATGTCTGATTTATACTTACTTGTTGTTTACATTTTATTATTATTATCTTATTCAGTTTTGTGTGTAAAATTGTAGTGTACTTTGTAAATTTGTAGTGTTTTTTGTAACGCAGTTTTTACTCCTGGTTGAGTTTTAGAGAAGGCCGTATGGCCTTAATTCTGCCAGGTTAAATAAATCATTATTATTATTATTATTATTATTATTATTATTATTATTATTATTATTTATCCTTCGAAGAGGTGGAAAAATTGAAATATCTTGGAGCAACAGTAACAAATATAAATGACACTCGGGAGGAAATTAAACGCAGAATAAATATGGGAAATGCGTGTTATTATTCGGTTGAGAAGCTTTTATCATCCAGTCTGCTGTCAAAAAATCTGAAAGTTAGAATTTATAAAACAGTTATATTACCGGTTCTTCTGTATGGTTGTGAAACTTGGACTCTCACTTTGAGAGAGAAACATAGGTTAAGGGTGTTTGAGAATAAGGTGCTTAGGAAAATATTTGGGGCTAAGCGGGATGAAGTTACAGGAGAATGGAGAAAGTTACACAACACAGAACTGCACGCATTGTATTCTTCACCTGACATAATTAGGAACATTAAATCCAGACGTTTGAGATGGGCAGGGCATGTAGCACGTATGGGCGAATCCAGAAATGCACATAGAGTGTTAGTTGGGAGACCGGAGGGAAAAAGACCTTTAGGGAGGCCGAGACGTAGATGGGAGGATAATATTAAAATGGCTTTGAGGGAGGTGGGATATGATGGTAGAGACTGGATTAATCTTGCACAGGATAGGGACCGATGGCGGGCTTATGTGAGGGCGGCAATGAACCTTCGGGTTCCTTAAAAGCCATTTGTAAGTAAGTAAGTATTATTATCTTCAGTTTCGCAGGTAAATTTAAAGCTCTAGTTCACAATGACCTATTCCTGCAAAATGGATCACTCGTTATCAAAATAGAAGGAATGTGTGATTTAATTTTGTAATGTACCTGAAAGTTTCGCAGTCTTGCCAAATGAATGTTGACTAGTTCAAGGTTCAAGAAGTGCTAGATATCGTCCTCTCAAAAATCTCAGTGCCGACCGACTATGTTCACATCCCGGCCTGCCGGCGCTGAGGGCTTGGCTCGCCCGCGACACCTTGGCTATTGCTATGCCCGATTTGTTAGTCTAAACTTTGGCCAGGTCCCATCTAATGGTCTGCAAGGATAATAACAAGAATAGACCGAAAAGCTAACGGCGAGCCAATCCATTTGATTTACTACTTTATGCACCATAGACGTTCGTAGCGTCACTCATGAGTTTTAGAATTCAACCGGGATCCCAAATATTAATACTCGTCCACTTGTGAGATATGCGATTCCAGATCAACATTAGCTGGCCTAGTGTTACATGCAGGTTAATGCCATAGCAGGAGTAGGACTTCTTCCTATGTTCGGCCTTTATATAGCCTATATTTATATTCTTTATTTCTTAACTGTCTGCCCTCCATCTGTTTCTTCTTTTTTTTTCTTTAATTTTCTTCCTTCTTTTCTGTCTAGTTTTATTTCAATCTCGTATTCTTCCTCTAATTTGTTATTATCAATTTATTCGTTTTCTTTGCTAACCTTCTTCTTTCTTATTTTCTTCAATTGTTACTTTTCTTTTGTACATTCTTTCACTCCTTGTGGTGTTCATTCGTAGTGCTTTTGTATCGCAGTTTTACTCCTGGTTGAGTTTCAGAGAAGACCGTATGGCCTTAACTCTGCCAGGTTAAATAAACCATTATTATTATTAGATTATTATTATTATTATTATTATTATTATTATTACTTGTTTACTTATGGTATTTGAGGAACCCACACGTTCATTGCCGCCTTCATATAAGTCCACCATCGGTCCTTATCCTGTGCAAGATTAATCCAGTCTCTATCATCATATACCTCCTTCCTCAAATCCGTTTTAATATTATCCTGTCCACATCTGTGGAGTAATGGTTAGCGTGTCTGGCCGCGAAACCAGGTGGCCCGGGTTTGATTCCCGGTCGGGCAAGTTACCTGGTTGAGGTTTTTTTCTGGGTTTTCCCTCAACGCAATACGAGCAAATGCTGGGTAACTATCGGTGTTGGACCTCGGACTCATTTTACCGGCATTATCACCTTCATCTCATTCAGACGCTAAATGATCTAAGATGTTGATAAAGTGTCGTAAAATACCTACTAAAAATATTATCCTCCCATCTACGTCTCGGCCTCCCCAAAGGTCTTTCGCCCTCCGACCTCCCAACTAACACTCTATATGCATTTCTGAATTCTCCCATACGTGCTACATGTCCTGCCCATCTCAAATGTCAGTATTTAACGTTCCTAATTATGTCAGGTGAAGAATACAATGCGTGCAGTTCTGCGTTGTGTACCTTTCTCCATTCTCCTGTAACTTCATTCCACTTAGCTCCAAATATTTTCCTAAGAAACTTATTCTCAAATACCCTTAATCTCTGTTCCTCTCTCAAAGTGAGAGTCCAAGTTTCATAACCATAAAAAAGCAACCGGTAATATAACTGTTCTATAAATTCTAACTTTCAGATTTCTTGACAGCAGACTAAATGACAAAGCTTCTCAACCGAATAATAACAGGCATTTTCCATATTTATTTGCGTTTAGTTTCCTCCCGAGTAGCATTTATATTTGTTACTATTGCTCCAAGGCATTTAAATTTTTCCACCTCTTCGAAGGATAAATTTCCAATTTTTATATTCCCATTTCGTAGAATATTCTGATCACGAGATATAATCATTCACTTTGTCTTTTCGGGATTTACTTCCAAACTTTGTTTCAAGTAAAATTTCCGTGTTTTCGCTAATTGTTTGCGGACTTTCTCCTAACATATTCACGTCGTCCTCATAGACAAGAAGCTGATTTAACCCGTTCAATCCCAAACCCTGTCTGTTATCCTTAACTTTCCTAACGGCATATTCTAGAAGCAAATTAAAAAGTAAAGGTGATAATGCATCTCCTTGCTTTAGCCCGCAGTGAATTCGAAAAGCATCCGATAGAATCTAGCCATACGGACTCTGCTGTACGTTTCACTGAGACACATATTAATTAATGGAACTATTTCTTCGGAATACCAATTCTATTCTATATTCTATGAGAATATTATATAAAACTTCCCTTTTAATAGTCATATCTCTTTTTGAAATATTATTATTATTTTATTATTGTTACTATTATTATTATTATTATTATTATTATTATTATTATTATTATTATTATTATTATTATTATAATAAGGGAAAAGCAAAGGAGAATACAAAAAATAAAAGGGAGGATTCTATGTATTTATTTATTTTCATGTATTTCAATATTCGCTAAAGTAGGTGTTCAAATACACTACCCTACTATGTGTAGAGTAATATTATATAAAGCACAAAAATCAGATACTGTATCTACTAGCATAATTCCTCCCCCCCATTTTTTAAATTCGGAGGCGAATAATCGAGAAGGAGAAATTACACGATAACTATAAAAATAATATCGAGTATAAGCTGGCTATAAATAAGATAAACAATTAATCTACTGATAAAATCAGTGTTTAATGTTGTAATAGCTACAAACATACGTACAATTTCAGCAATTATGGACGATTTTAAGGCTTTTTTCTTTGTACTGCTCTGTCAGCGTGACCTTAACTAATCTCAGAACACTGTGGTGAAACTTCGCGTGTAAAATATTCAGGTCAAAATTAACTTAAATAAAAAATTGCTTTACACTGCACTGCTTGCATTAGACAGCAAAACCAAGTCATCACCCTTGTCGTCAAAGGAATCGACATTTTTCATAATAGTCATAGATTTCCCAAGCATAATTTTTTTATGCTTGTTATCTTCACGAAAGACGCTCTTGTTTTGTTAAATGTAGGATGGGGAAATATTTCGAAGCAAATAAAATTCTGAGAAACATGTCCAAAAAACATCAAGTGGGGAGAAGAAATTACGCTAGGAAATGCGGTATTTGATATCTTAGGGTTCAATAATATTGCAGTCAGTGTCTCAGTAGTGACCATCAACCTTTTGTTAACAATTGAAGTTAACCAGGTGCACATGCCCCACATACTTCTTGTGAAAGGTATGCTAAAATTGTGCGAAGAATATTACAATAAAAAGGCATAAAAATTGTAATTATCTGCAAAGAATTAATTACTGATTAACTTTGTAAGTCTTTATTGTGCTAATATGAGAAAATTACCTGGCTGACTAGTTTCGAAATGAGGCTTTGGAAAATGAAGAAAATCACTTCGAAACTTGTCCGCAAGGTAATTTCCTCATATTAACATAGTAGAGTTATAAAGCTAATCAATGATTACATAAGTGTTAAAAGTGTATATAGAACAATGAAGAATTAATCCTTTGTAAATCATTAAAGTGGAGTGGTGAGGAAGCAATAAAATTATCAGTGAACTGTAAATATCTGTTGTAAGTGGGTGCTCCTGTTATGGCCATGTTCCTGATATGGCCACCCCCCCATTGTGAGTTAGTTAACCAAAAAATCCACTAAATTGCAGCAGCATCCAGTGAAAGGGCATCCTGGTATGTCACTTGATCGTCTTCCATCCAGTCAGGTTGAGCAATATGGCGTCAGTTGCCTGTTTTGCGGTTTTCATGTGACCTATTCTTATTTTTCTCTGGTAAGTCTCCTTTGTTTTAAGCATGTTTTTCAAAGACTTGTTTCATGAAAACCATCGTACAGTACTCCATTCAGTTTTTAATGTTCTGTTGATTGGTGTTGTAGTTGATGGCGTATCTTTTACGAGTTGTTCATAATCAAACGATTTTCGTGAAAGCTTACCTGCTCCTGATATGGCCATATCAAATGCACCATGGCCATATCAAGTTCATTTCACTTTTATTTTTTCACCTAACAAATTTACATGCCTATAGCTGAGATTACGCAAAAATTTTGTATTTTAAGAAAAACAACTTCATTTTTATGGAAAAACCTGTTTTGACTACATTTTTGAATTATGAAAAAGATTATTAAGTGTAATTTTTATTCATTTTACACCAAAATTATTTAATTTTAACAGAATTGCGCTATCAAACTGAAAACAATCACGATTTGTAGAACATGGAACAAGGGTGGCCATATCATGCGCACATGTTCCTGATATGGCCACTAGGTAGACTTTTGGAATTTGGGACTTTTTGGGCAATTAAAGCTATTTTTATGGGGAAAGGATATTGTTTTAAGAAAGTCCATTAGACTGAGGAACGAGTAAGAAAAAAGTGGTTTACATTTTTTTTTCAAAATGGCGGCTAGAAAAATTCTCAAACCTTAGCATGGTCATATCAGGGACACCTACCTTATAAATATTATATATTTTATTACATATTTAAGAGGGCTACAAGAATAAATTTGGACAGCTGCAGTAACAGCTGCAATATGATCTGGAGAAGACCGCTGGTATAAAGGAATATGTGGGCTATACAATATTATTCAGCATTAATTCTTTATGTGTGCGATGCTCTCTTTCGCATTAATTCTTCAGTCATGAATTTATATAAACTCAATTTCTTTCTCCTCGAAGATGTGGCATTTTGCGCACGAAGCTAGAAAAATGTAGAAATCAAGGCAAAAGCGATAGAAATTCATAACAAGTTACTAATAATATTATAGAGAAATTAAAGTATCAAAGGGTCATAAAAACAAAATTTTCTATTTCTGAACCAAATTCAGAGTTCAGAGCTTCCCTTAACCATCTTTACGAATTACAATAATATTATCCTCATTCTAAGTTTTTTTTGTTCGATAACTTTAATTGTCATGTTTAATGACTTGAAAGCGTTTTTGACTACATGGAAGAGCTCGTCACAATTTAACCCCAAGATAGTTGAAACTTAAGAGGAGATTGTGCTTCCACCAGTAAAGTCGAAGAGTTCCTGGACACTTGCGACGTTTGTAGAGGCTTGTACAATCCTGACAACTGCGTGGAGAGGCACACGTTGAAATATGTACTTTATGACGCGTGTTGTTGGCACCTGAACCCAGATCCCCCACCGCGAGCACCCGGATTCTACACCCGGACGTCTCAAAAGCACCACTAATTTGTGTTGGAATCGTTTCTATTGCCGAGAAATTCTCGTTATCCCTGCCAACAGACTTCTCAACTGTTCACTTATTAATAAAGTACAGTATGTAGATCACAGGCGCGCTAGCGTCTTTCCTTATAGACAAGACAATTATTTGGTTTATGAGAAGATATTATTTTTGACTCGTGTATCTTTATTTTTATGATATGACAAGATATGATATGATATAATATGTTATATGTGTGATATGATATGATATGATATGATATGATATGATATGATATGATATGATATGATATGATATGATATGATATGATATGAAATGATATTATATGATATTATATGATATGATAATATGATATGATATGATATGTGATGTGATATGATATGGTCCACATCTGTGGAGTAACGGTTAGCGCGTCTAGCCGCGAAACCAGGTGGCCCGGGTTCGATTCCCGGTCGGGGCAAGTTAAATTTAATATTAATTGTAATCTTATTGTTCATGTTATAGTTGTAATCCCCTGGTAGAGGGGCAGAGAAGGCCTGACGGCCTTATCTCTACCAGGTTAAATAAATAAATCTAAATAAATCTAATCTAATCTAAGTTACCTGGTTGAGGTTTTTTCCGGGGTTTTCCCTCAACCCAATATGAGCAAATGGTAGGTAGCTTTCGGTATTGGACCCCGGACTCATTTCACCGGCATTATCACCTTTATCTCAGTCAGACGCTAAATAACCTAAGATGTTGATAAAGCGTCGTAAAATAACCAACTAAAATAAAAAAAAATACAAATATGACATGATGTGATATATGATATGATATGATATGAAGTGGTATGATATGATATGATATGATATGAAGTGGTATGATATGATATGATATGATATGATATGAATGATATCATACATTCATTTAGTGTTCTGCTTAAGGACAGGTATATGATATATATATATGATATGATATGATACGATATGATATGATATGATATGATGTGATATGATATACAATATGATATGATATATGATATACAATATGATATGATGTGATATGATATACGATATGATATGATATATGATACGATACGATACGATACGATATGATATGATACATATTTCATGTCAACATTTACTTTCATATAATGTGGAACTCACAATTTTGTATCTTGTGCCACAATTAAATTCGTTACAGATACATATATCTTTTGTAGGCGCTCTTCTAATTTAGATTCATACCTCTTACTTACATTCCCCCATTATTGTGTCCTTCTCTTTCCCTTACACTCATTCACTATTTACTATAATGACTTACTTCTGTCCCCTTCTAAATTGATCTTTACTTTATTCTTTATGAACATTGCTATTGCTCATTTGTGTTTATAGTAATATTAATAAATTTTCTTGATTCATAATTATAGACCGCCTAAATTTTTATGCGACTTTGCACTTTTTAGATTTTTGTTATTATTATTATTGAGTAAGATTCATGTTAGCTCTCCTGAATTTATTAAACAATATTTTATATTATTCTTTGCCTAGACTAACCAATAATTAATACAAAAATATTTCAATATATGATACTGTCCATCGAATAGAAGTAGCCTATAGGATTTGTGAGAAATAGTAGGTTATTTGAATGTAATATTATTTCGCCAATTTACTGCAATGTTGAAACACTGTCTTTAAAATATAAATTTGGTTAATTACTTCGAATAACTTCTGTAGTTGAAGAGTGTCAATAAAACTAATATTACTATTATTAGTGTTGAAATCATAGCGCTCATCAATTTACTTTATTTCATATTTAGATGATCGTAGCTAAAAACTTACTTATTTTTGCATTTCTTAGTATGTCGCGTTATGTGTGTAAATAAATAAATAAATAAATAAATAAATAAATAAATAAATAAATAAATAAATAAATAAATAAATAAATAAATAAATGAGTGAGTGAGTGAGTAAGTACGTAAGTAAATAAATAAATAAATAAAATATATAACTAAATAAATTAACTAAATAAATAAATTAATTAAATAAATAAAATAAATAAATAAATAAATAAATAAATAAATAAATAAATAAATAAATAAATAAATAAATAAATAAATAAATAAATAAATAAATAAATAAGTAAATAAATAAATAAATAAATAAATAAATAAATAAATAAATAAATAAATAAATAAATAAATGTTGCATTTTCCGACGTTTTCTCCAACTATAAGTTGAATGTCAGGTAATTTCATGGCGAATCCTTGGGCTTTTTTCTCTCTCTCTTGTATGGAAGAGAGACCTGAAGATTTACTTACACTGGAGCCTGAGACTTATTGTGCTTATCACTCCTATTCTGTGAACGATTTTTTTACATTATTTTTTCTGTAAATAATTACCAAAAAATAATTTAAAAATAGAAATGACTCGATTTTGAGTTTATATTTAACAAGTCAAATCATTTAATTCTATTAATTAGGCACAATCAAAGGATGTCATAAATTGACAGGAAAGAGGATAGGCATATGTGAACTGTAAACAGAAAACAATAATTGGTCTTGTTTTCAAGAAACTGTGATGAAAATAACTAAGCTTACACAGTTTAGGGTTTTTTGGGGTATGATAGGACGTAAGAGTGTGTACTGAAAAAATAATTTTAACAGCACACAATGCAAGTGTGATTCCAAAGAGTGTTTTGCCCATTGGACCTTCTTTGATGTGCACAGACAGGCCATCTTTCTTCTGGAACAGCTGTTGTTTCTTCTGAAAGGCTGAGTAGAGACCACTGACACTAGATGATGAATGTCATAGTGATGTCACTTTCACAGGTTTTACACTAGAATCTTGAAAGACTATCTTAGGTGGATCATATTTGTTCAAAGGTTGAACTCCAACAGGATAATAGGGCAGGACGTGAGATGAACCGATGAGTCTGCCTGTAATATCACTTAATTGATGAAACATTGTCGATATTATAAACCCGAAACTGTAGGCTATGTTCCTCCTTCACCCAGCTGCTTTTAGATCGTCGTTTGCTTCTGAACGATTGGGTAGCCGAACGGCCATTTTTTAAATTTACCCACTATCTCTTTTCCATCGGCGCTGCTATATAATCACTCAATTAATACAGCATCTTCAAGTAATTAATTAAAAATTCGCCTTGATCTCTGTCGTGTTTAATATCCAGATAAACATATTCTTTGCGATGTTCTGATTATTATCGTCAGCTTTTTGCCGAGAGCTGTAGGTTCGCACTATCCACATGAGCATTTTGTGCATAATTATTGATCCATATATCCATTACTAGACCTACGTACAATCTTCTTTATAAAGCAACACGCGTTTCAGAATGCTATTGTCTTCTATTCTGCTTAAGCTTTGGATCCAATTGTTTTTGCTAAGTTAGCCTACTTTTCTTTCTTCAGGATAGAAAATATCTAAATTAAATACAGTATTTAAGCTATCAGTACTGAGTAGAAACCAAAATATTCGGACAAAAAGTTAAGGGAATGGAACGGAATTAAGAATAAGAAGAGATGGACTATTCTCGAAAATATTCTGGATACGTTTGAACATAGAATTAGTTACAAAAAACTAACAGGAGAACAAACAAGCAACATGACATTCTACAGATCATGTACACGTGATCCAATATGGAACTGGTTGTGAAATTCTTTCATACAATTGCATCCTATCATATTTTATAGCAGCTCAGAATATTTAAGAAAGCTACATAGGACCTATTAAAGGAATGTTCAGTATTACGCATACTATCTTCTTTTAATATTGAACAAATTATAGATTTCTTTGTACTGTAGGTGCTTATGTGGGTTGCTAATACTTAGTTCGAAATGATGGCGGTATTATTGTTGTCAGTGATGGCAGTGGAGATAACATCTTTAGCATCCAATTAGACTTACTTACTTACAAATGGCTTTTAAGGAACCCGCAGGTTCATTGCAGCCCTCACATTAGCCTGCCATCGGTCTCTATCCTGTGCAAGATTAATCCAGTCTCTATCATCATATCCCACCTCCCTCAAATCCATTTTAATATTATCCTCTCATCTACGTCTCGGCCTCCCCAAAAATCTTTATCCCTCCGGTCTCCCAACTAACACTCTATATGCATTTCTGTGTTCGTCCATACGTGCTACATGCCCTGTCCATCTCAAACGTCTGGATTTCATGTTCCTAATTATGTCAGGTAAAGAATACAATGCGTGTAGTTCTGCGTTTTGTAAGTTTGTCCATTCTCCTGTAACTTCATCCCTCTTAGCCCCATATACTTTCCTAAGAATCTTATTCTCAAACACCCTTAATCTCTGTTTCTCTCTGAAAGTGAGAGTCCAAGTTTCACAACCATACAGAACAACCGGTAATATAACTGTTTTATAAATTCTAACTTTCAGATTTTTTGGCAGCAGACTAGATGACCTAATTAGACATTAACCGAAATTTGCTTATCGTTCTTTTAGAAGAAAAGCTTCGTTTCATGGCAAAAATTACTTAGATTTTAGAAGTACCTCTATTTCGTCATTATTTGTATACAAGAATTTGTTATCTGTACTGCATTATAATTTCCCGTAGGTATTAGTTGGAGTCTAGTCGTAAGTGTGCTTGGACGGGGAGGGCCCAGGTGAAATAAACGGTGGTATGGTATGTTGACGGGACAGATAGATGCATCGCATTGTGAGACCTGTTTTGTTAATTTTGCAATGGCATTTCTATGCTTATTTATTTCGCATTTTGAGCATTTATTATGATAACATACACTAAGAAAATATACCCAGAGCTTGCTTGTTTCAAGATAATCGGTCAATTCATTACGGAGTTATGTAATATTATTCTTCCGTAATCACATAAAATTTGCCATTCAGTGAAATATTTCGACATATCTGGGTTATTTAAATGAATATTGCAAGCAAATTTGTGTGACAACTTTTTTTACGCATAACTGAAATTTCACGAGAGCTCTAAAGGATCGAACTCTGCTCTCTTTTATGAAAACAGTTTCATTTAAAAATTAGCACTTAAACTCACACACTTTACATTTAAAGTAAGACTTAAAATTTGTAGTAATCGTTTGGAAACGCATTAGGAAACGGAAGATTAATTTCCCTTAAGCTCAACCCTTTTGCTCATATATATTTTAAATGTTATGTGGTTGTAATTTTGAAATAAATTTATGCTTAATTTACTTAAGTTATAGCCTATTTAAAATAATTTTGGAGTTTGTACTGCGAACAATCTTGAGTTGTAACATTATAGGACCACTCCCCTGTGTCCTAAATTAAAATATATTTGTTTGGTGTATTGGTGTCACCTCGGCTGCTAAGAAAACATAATTTATAGAATGTTCAGTTAAGCCAAGAGCGATCGTTGCCAAAATGCAGCTACGTGGTGAAGGGAGAGATTTCTCTACAGCTTGTAGCTTTCGCACCTAGTTCAAAGAATAAACCTGTTGGTCGGCGGACTGCAATCGTCCAATACATTCTTGCCAATACACTAAATATTATAGAGAAATAGTAATTTTCAGAACATAGTCTTATCTTATCGTTATATTAAAGAAGTACAAAACATTTAATGCCAAATGTGGGTAGCATATTGAAAACGATTATGGTGGAAATATTCGCAAACCGAATAAACATACCTCTGAATTCTTACCGCAATCGACAGCGAGTTGTGCTGACCATCAGAGAGGCGGGCGAATACTTTGGGATGTCTGCCACAATTAGACATATTGCAAAGCCCAGTCCTCTGCTGTCAACGAAAGCTATTTCTGTTTGATTCCGGAAGGAGTGATCTAAATAGGATTCTCTTATATTTTTACTCTCTGAGAAAACATCTCCATTGGTTCTATGGTAAAAAAGTGGAGATAGAACATTTAAAGCGGCCATAATTATTCGTTCTCAATTTTATTGTCCATGGAATTGTCTTACTGTCTTACATTTGAGTGTCGGGCACAACAATATATTTCAATATTAATACTCGTAGAACAGAAGATCCTTTATTCAAGTCACGATTCAAAGAGAGCCTTTGATTATATGAAGCACGATTTTTTTCAAAGCTGAATAAGTCAAGTAAATGGACGACTAATATACACAATAATGTATAATGTGTCCGGAAGCAAAGGTAACTAATTTCAGAAGACAAAATTTCTGACAATGATGTGGGTATTCATTTTTAAACGAAAATAACTTTACTATCACTTTAATAGCTTTTGACTACCGTCACCTTAATTATCTTCCTAGTTGTTCCATTACATGGAGCATGTTGATTTCAAAGCGAAACGAAGTAACAAAGTGGACGACTTTGTACAAAATATAGTGCTAGAAAACGAAGGTGATTAATTTCAAGAGACAAAAAAATACGATAATGATGTGGGTATTCGTTCGGTTTTTTAAACTACAATAGTTTCACTGCAGTCTGCTTTAATTGCTTCTGCTATCACTAATTTAAGTACGATATCTTTCTATTCGTTTCATTATAATATGGAGTATGATGATTTTTCGAAGTGAAATAAGTTATAAAAATGGAACCAAATATCTTTTATCTGAATCGACAATTTTTCTTCAGTCTGTATATTATGTATATAATATTCAATGTCTTGTCTTTAATTTTCATTTACTTTTACTCTCAGCTGCTATATTGTTTAATTAATTTATTTCCCTCTGTTCAAAATTATTTGTCTGCTTTTCTGTTAGATGTAGATATTTTGTTTTATCTATGATATGTCTTCTGGGGCCTATTCCACAAAGGTATGGCGTTGTACATTACAAGTAAATTCTCTATAAGTAGTAGAAATACTAGAGTTTCTATTCCACAAAATATTTTTCTACAGTAGTATTTTATCACTCCATATTTACAAATACCAGTGAAGTTTCATGACTGTGTTCCACAGAAGAACTAGTATTTGCAACTTACTAGTGAAATGTCAAGGTATTCTCTACCAATGTAAGGACAGTGCACACAAATTCCACAATTTGGGACATCTGGCCGAAATCTACGGCTGACCATTAGGATCCAGAATACAAAGCAGAGGTTAAATTAAGAATACAATATGATTGCGGAGAGAATACGGAACAATGATAAATTTAAAAATAAAGTACAATTTGATTTCGGAGAAACATGAGATGAAAATACATTGAAGAGTAATGAAATGAAGTAAAAAAAAATACAGAGTATTATACAAGTGATTGTGTAAAATGGATAATGAATCTCTCAATACCATTAGACAAATTTTGTTAATGTCCTCATTAGAAAATTTAAGAGAAAGGAGAATGGTTTTGGTTAACTGAAATGAAGTTTACCTAGTGCCAAAAAGAAGTCCTTTCACTTGCCATGTATTAATATTAATTTTGTATCTGTCACTGAAGTGAGGAATACATGGGTTTTAAATAGACTTCTTTTCATCGTTAACGTTATTGGCTTGTTGATCATCCTTCTCGAAACGGACAATGGGGTCAAGAATGAGGCTTCTTTGATTCTGGCGATCGATGGCTATAATGCCTGCACTTCTCGTTGACCCATTCTCAGCCAAGCAGTGCACTTCTTCGTAAACCTCCCACTTTGCCTTCCGAAGAGTGGTTGCGATGGTGCTTCTCACTTTATGGTGGCGATTGTTCCTCAGTAGTTCTCCTTTAGGGCAATAACCCAAAACATGCCCAAGGGATTCTACTTCGCTGCATCCTGGATGACGACACTTTTGATCTTGTGATTTAAATATATTTATTTCATAATATTAAGATATATTTTGATAAATATGCGCTATAGAATTATTTTTTCTTGCTCCTATTTTCTTCAAAGGAAACAATTTCATTTAGGCCTACTTTGACACTATTTTAATAATTTTGCATTGTAATTTCGTAACAATTAAGTTTGGAGGTGAAGATCGTTATTAGTGGCATCTGTTGACAAATATGAGAAACTATAAACGAGTACTATGCGGGGATCGCGGTAGAACGTGATAATAATAAGAAAGTAAATGTTTCATTATTAAAGGAGTAAACTAAAATAAATAACATTACAGGGTTACGAAATCCTTAGAATCTACGAATCTTCTCTGTATAACATACCTTTAATACATTACGTTTAAAGAGACAAACATAACCTAATTCGATGAATGAAATACGAAGATAAGCAGCTGCTTCATTTTATGACGTAGTATGTTTATTGGTGTGATGTCACAAGTAGCAATTTATTAATGTACAACACACTTTAATTCTTTCGTGGAACAGAAAGATGTAACTCCATACTTTATAACATCTTTCGTTAATAATGTGTAATGTGCAACACCATACCTTTGTGGAATAGGCCCCAGGTCTGTTTACTGTACTGCTCATTTAATTTTAGTAGAATCTACTATATGTTGAATATCCTCAAATTCGTGAACGATAAGCACTTGATTACTGCTTGTATTTTCTGATTTTATTGAGCTTTTCGTAACCATAATTGAAGCTATACCTAAATTAAGACACACTATAGAATTTCAGTCTACTTTCTTTCTTTCTATTTTTCTTGTCGTTGCTTTATGTACATATTTAAGGAAATCTAGCTCGATACACTTGTCACATACTAGATCGCCTTCTTTGCCTATAGTAGAATGTTCGGAGCAACTCTTGCTCCTGATATCCATGTACCTATGGCGTTGTTGGACATGGCACAGAATGGTATGGTACGCTAGAAAGTAAACAATCTTTACGAAATACTCTTGAAAACACTTCTGTCAGTTGTGCTGGGAAGATAACGAATCGCTTCCAGGTGGATCACCTGCACAAGCCGCTATTGAGACGCAGGAACCCGTCTGATGACGTCATTGGAACATGTGGGACAGATGTCTGGGTCGCCGGATAACCTTGCTACGACTTTCTTATAATGCCCAGCTTCCAACATTCCACACATCTCCAAAATACTTCATTGTCGTCATTCATATCCTGCATAGTTCACATAATCATAGTCTTGATATGCTGTGATGAGCTAGCACCTTAGTTAGTGGCACTTTCAAACTTCAAGGGCCGTTTAAAAACGATGAAAAGTTCTGATTCGATAGGAAAACGGTAGAATGAAGAAAATAAAAAGATTTGTAGAAAAAAATTTCCCCAAGGCTGGTTTATTGACCACAGATATCACAGCATCTGCCGGAAATTGAACCCATCTATTTTGTTTCTTAACACCCGCATGAGTTGCTGCAGTCAATTGGGAATTCACGATTAATTTCTGTTCGTGTGACTATATTCAGTATAACGTGAACACATGTTGCAGTGATGCTGCTCACTGTATCACAAAATTACTTGTGCAATGTAAACAGTATTTTTTGGTGTGCTAGGTGAATTCAATACTAGTGAATTTTATTAAAGAACCATACGTCTTTTACTTAACCATAGAGCAATGAATTGTCTCTACGTCCGAATGTAGTTCACGATACCAAATAATCATTAGAACAATATTCGTAATTTTAATGTGAAACATTTATGTTCGAGGGCCAATTGGAATAAATGTTACGGAAATTTCAATATCTGACGTCACTTTCACAGCAACGGCAATGAGTTGCGTCACAACATTCTGACGTCATTTGCTTAGCAACGGATCTGACTCTTGTGTTGATGTAGTGTTTGCTAGAGGGATACACTTTCTTTCTTGCATGAATTATATTTCTTACTTTTCTTATCATAGGAAAGTAATCATTAATAATACAACGCATAAATTGCATTAAATTTATTTCACTCTCACTCACATTCACAAACTTCTCTTCACATTCACATTCTGATGGTGGGAGCACGAGGTACTGTACCATACCCTCCTTCTTTTCCAACAAATGTAAAAACCTGGGGCTAACACACAGCATTGTGAAGGAAATAGTCTTTAGTGCCCTCAAAGGATCGGTTCAGGTATTGAGAAATCATTTGTATGGGAGTGATAATGGAAATTTCAAGTTATCTTAACCGATGGCTGTTGACTGGTTTAGATATCAATGCCAATCAATCCGTATTATTATTTTTCTCGCGTATATGGGATTCAAATCATTCTAACCTATCTGATGATATCCCCCCCTTTCTTAACTGTAAATGAGCACAAACGCTACTTAGGTGTAAATTTTTCTGACATTTTGCATATTCGATTCCCTAACCGTTTCAAATGTATATCGTTTTACCTTTTAGGTGTGTTTCCAAATTATATGTAATACGCTTTGTCAAATCTGGCAACCTTTTCATAAGGGAAGCTAAGGGAGGTTTACGAAGAAGTTCACTGCTTGGCTGAGAATGGGTCAACGAGAAGAGCAGACATTATAGCCAACGATCGCCGGAATCAAAGAAGCCTCATTCTTGACCCCACTGTCCGTTTCGAGAAGGATGATCAACAAGCCAATAACGTTACCAATGAAAAGAAGTCTATTTACAACCCATGTATTCCTCACTTCACTGAGAGATACAAAATGAATATTAATGCATGGGAAGTGAAAGGACTTCTTTTTGGCGCTAGGGGAACTTCATTTAAGTTAACCAATACCATTCTCCTTTCTCTTAAATTTTCTAATGAGGACATTAACAAAATTTGTCTAATGGTATTGAGAGATTCATTATCCATTTTACACAATCACTTGTATAATAGTACGTATTTTTTTTCACTTCATTTCATTACTCTTCAATGTATTTTCATCTCATGTTTCTCCGAACTCAAATTGTCCTTTGTTTTTAAATTTATCATTGTTCCGTATTGTCTCCGCAATCATATTGTATTTTTCATTTAACCTCTGCTTTGTATTCTGGATCCTAATGGTCAGCCGTAGATTTCGGCCAGATGTCCCAAATTGTGGAATTTGTTGTGTTTTATTTATTTATCAGAGCTTCCTCAAATTAGAGGCTGCCATTAGACAAAGCATACAAAACAATACAGAGAGAGAGAGAGAGAGAGAGAGAGAGAAAAAAAACTCATCCGTCCTTAATTAAGGATGACCACGAGGATCCGGAAATGAATAGCAAACAAATACAATTAATTAAATATGAATAATATTATAAAAGTAAAGTGTAATAATTAAGCACCATTGATTATCAATTGTAAAATAAAATCTTAGAAGATGACTAAATTATACTGATAAAAAAAGATTTTATTTAAAATTAGCATGTCCTTCATTAAGGCCTTCTGAGTGGTATAAATGAAATTGTATAATCTGCAGGGAATCTTTGAGAATTTGCGAGATGATTTTTTGAATTTAAAAAGATGATATTGATAATTGTTTTAAAAAATGATATGTAAATTTTGGTAAAGGAACTCCGAGCACCAAAAAATAAACCTGTCACTGACCAATCGAAGAGAGGGATGTTATACTTGGCACTAAGGTAGGGAATACAAGGTTCATAAATGGCCCGCTTTTCCTGATCAACCTGATGAGCTTGGTTTAGATCTCTCTCCATGCGTATAGTTGGATCTATGATAATATCCTTTTGTTGTTGCCTGTTTATTGCTATTATATCCGCTCTTCTGTGAGAGTCGTCTTCAGAAATACAGTGGACCTCTTCATGAACTTCCCAACCCTTGTTTCGAAGAAGACAGGCGATAGCTCCACGGACTCTATGATGCCTGTTGTTACGCAATAACTCTCCTTTCCGACAAAAGCCCAACACGTGGCCAAGAGTTTCTGTCTCGTTGCAGCCTGGTTGACGGCAACGGGTCGTGCTGAAAGCTCTGCCAGGAACGGAGCGCACTGCAGTAAGGTTGCAGGACATCTTGATTGCATTAATATATTCTGAAGACGACAAATTCCTTTTGGTGCTGACCCATGAATTGGCTCTTGGATATTCTTCATAGATGACTACACCTTTCCCCTTATGAGGTAACTGACACCAGGAGTCAAACGATCTCTTTCGCAATTCATCACGTAGATGTATTCCAGTTGTTCGAGGTGTTATGTTGGCTTCAGGAATTTTCAGGACCTTGAGAGCAATTTTCTTCTCCTCTTCAAGATTTCTGACAAGAAGGAGATGATCATCACTCACTTGTGAGAGTCGTTTACAGATGTTAAAATGCTGAATATTAGCTTCCCATTCAGCCTTAATAAGCCCTAGGCCACGTACTTTTTTTAGAAGAATATAGCATGTAATTAGGTGTATCATCAGGAAAAGACTGATGTACTTCAGAAAGGAATTCAACTACCACATTATTGTGCTGAGCTGATGGTGAAATCGTGATCAGCTATTTTGCATTTACAGTGTAACTTTCAGGAAAAGATATCATTTCTTAAATTGGCAAAACTTCATTTCCCACACTAGTTTATTAAACCGTGTCGGACTGTAAAGAAAACAACTATCGCAATGTCCATATTTTATATGTTGTACAATATTATAGTATTGTGAAATTTTAATTTTCCTACCATTTTTTTCTATTGTTCTATTAAAATTATAGCATACTAGTGGCTTGTGCAGCAAATTCTGCTGCAAACTAAGTTCGTTAGACGTTCAAATAAAAATTTTTCACATTTATTTTCAATGAAGAATACTTGTCTTTTTGATAGTTATTTACTTCCATGATAATGAAACATACTCCCTCTCAATGGATTTTTTTAGGCCAAATACTTTTTCTTGAACCTATCCAACTTCAGTTTTTGAGTTTCAACGTGAAAACGCAAGTATCAATGTCAGGACGATAGCAGTAGCTATTTCAGATCATTGTGGATTGTAGGCAAAAGTTAAAAAAATGTCAGGTTTGCTAAGCTTTCGAACAATAGCATTTTCGTATAGCTGCTGCATGTAGAACTTGAAATGTAGAGCGTAAAATCATTTTATCCTACTAAGAGATCTTGCTGAAATGATCTGGAGACTACAAAATTTTCTAGGCCTCTTATTTTATCAGTAAGTAATACCTTTTTATCTTTCCTTAGGAACTGTAATTTTTGCGCTCTCTCGTGCCAATACTGAAGACAATGACACATATCAATATCTACACTACACCGTCATTAAGTATATGAAAAGACCCCACTGGGTTAATAAGTATAAACATTATTGATTTTTAATAACAATATTATTATCTTAAGTTTTGTAGTTATATATAGCAGTCACTCAGTAAATTATAGAAATGAAGATCTAAATTAAGATATTCTCTACATTTACTTACATAACCTCAAAACTTTTCACTTTCATATCATCACTATAGCATCAATATTATGTAACATTAATGAAAAATAGACGCATCATGATATTAACTATAATAATATTTAATTTCTAATAGTAATAATGTCATCAAACCACCTCAAGTTTCGTAGATTTGAATATCCAATACACAGCTGTAGGCCTACTCAGAAAATTATACACTGCAGAATCAGTTTTTAATAACATATTGAATTGAGCTCTAAATATGTCGGCAATCCTGCAGGTCATGGCCTTCGTGTAATAGCCTATTGTTTATTGTAGTTTGTATTTTGTTCTGAAATTCAATCAAGTCGGCCGTGATTCGATAAAATTAGTTCTCAAAACTGACAACAGATGGATTTTGGAAAATAGGAAAATTATGTAGGAAAATTGACATTTCACTGAAAACTACTACTTTTCCGAAAAACTATGGGTTCCAAGCTTCAAAATGAGGGGCCATTTATTAAAATCCGTTCAGCCGTTTTCCCGTAATTTCCATTACCAGTTCAAATTATATATATATTCTATTAACCTGTTGTATCCTATAGGATACTTTGCCAATTTAAGGGTTAAAGCTCTAAATATACATCACAATAACACCAAAACGAAAGCATACACGTTTCTCGCAATTACAAGGATCCTACGAATCCGCTGTAAGCTTTTTGTTCATTCTTTGGTATATTAAAGCACGAGCACCACCTTCCAACTACTGTAGATGCCATGTGTCTTTGTATAGAAATACTTCCCACCCATTGTTAGCTAATAAAACTTGCTTATTTTTCGGAAGTCAACCAAAAAAAGATATTCTTGGTAATTTTTTTACACTGTATGTACTAGGGCATTCAACAAGTAATAACAACAATACCACAGCCTAGAATATAGAGTGACGAAGCTTGAGTTGTTGAGGGTATTAGGAACAATAGACTGTGCCGGTACTATTTCGCATTGTCTGTGCTGAAGCGAAAGTAGCGATCTTAGTGGTTAGCAACTATCTATGGATGCATATTCCCTTTGTATTGAGTTTCCTGACTGTAGCCTATATACTAAACTGTGACAATTCTGTAAATCAGCACTCCTAAAGGTGAACATCGGAATCTTTTAGTACTTAATAAAGGAACGATTGTTGCATAATTGTGGAATATTAAAAGTCTTAAGTAACAATATTTTGTGAATACAGGGACTATTTCTGATTTTTATTAATACCGTCCCTAAAAATGTTCAGTAGGATGAACAGAGATGCTCCATAAAAATACAAGTTGAAAGAGGAAAAAATGCAACCCAATGGTTTACGGCATAACAAGAAGCTTGTGGGAGAGAAGTCCAACTACAACGAACTATTGCAAGATGGATGGAGATGAGGTATTTGCTTTCAATCAGGAGTTGACATCCAAAGAGCTTTAGATCGATCAGTGAGACAGAGATCCATCAATGATGCTGCAGATGGAGTCTGCCGTCTTCTAAGGATTTGGCAACATATTGTTGACATGGCAAGGGACTATATTTGAAATGTGTAATGCCGAAAATAACCTAAATAAATGTAGTGTGAAGCAGTAACTATGTTGCCATTTCTTTTCTAATTCCCTGGTAGCCGATATAATCGATGCTAAGCGATTATATAGGCTACCTAAGTGGTTATGTAAACAGTGTTAGCTTACATGAACTTCTTTTGAAATGTAATGAATAAATTCGTAATGTAAACTTTAGAACAGCGCACAAACATAAAATTTTGTTGAAAGTTAGATAAACAGTAACCGAAACTCTGGAAAGTGTGTGGTAAGCAAGCTATAAAACATGCAATGTGTTTTTTTAGGTGAGAGGAATTAAGTTTCACGAACACTAAGGTCTGCTCACATTATATTACTATTATTATTATTATTGTTATTATTATTATTATTATTATTATTATTATTATTATTATTATTATTATTATTATTATCATTATTAAATATAAATTCAAATACCTGGGAGCAACAGTAACAATTAATATAAATGACATTCGGGAGGAAATTAAACACAGAATAAATATGGGAAATGCCTGTTATTATTCGGTTGAGAACCTTTTGTCATCTAGACTGCTGTCAAAAAATCTGAAAGTTAGAATTTATAAAACAGTTATATTACCGGTTGTTCTGATGGTTGTGAAACTTGGACTCTCACTTTGAGAGAGGAACAGAGGTTAAGGGCGTTTGAGAATAAGATGCTTAGCAAAATATTTGAGGCTAAGAGGGATAAAGTTACAGGAGAATGGAGAAAGTTACACAACGCAGAACTGCACGCATTGTATTCTTCACCTGACATAGGAACATTAAATCGAGACGTTTGGGTTGAGCAGGGCATGTAACACGTATGGGCGAATCCAGAAATGCATAGGCTATAGAGTGTTAGTGGAGAAGTCGGATGGAAAAAAAACTTTTGGGAAGACCGAGACGTAAATGGATTTGAGGGTAGTAGGATATTATTGTAGAGACTGGATTAATCTTGCTCAGGATAGGGACCGATGGCGGGCTTATGTGAGGGCGGCAATGAACCTCCGGGTTCCTTAAAAGCCATAAGTAAGTAATAACTGTCTTTATTATTATTATTATTATTATTATTATTATTATTATCATTATTATTATTATTATTATTATTATTATTATTATTATTGTCATCATTATTACTATCGCCGTCATACGAGTTGTCTCTGCCCAGCCCTGGAAGGCGTTTATTACGACTGTACCAACATTGGCAGAGGAACGTGTAGTTGGGAGAAATTACGTTGAAGATGCCACAAATATCTCATCAGCATCCACAAAACTATCAAGACGTCAGCCACTCGATCCAGGATCTATTTTTAGCATTGTCAGAGACAGTTTACGCCTCATGAAATGAAATTTGGTGACACTAAAATTCATGTCCATGTATTTACGACGAAACTGCGCTTCTGCTTAGAATAATTTCCCTGCAAATTATCAGAAAACAAAATAAGATTTCAATTGTCTCAAGAATTTAATAATACACGATTTAGTACTTTCACGTTTTTGTTTTCGGTTATCATAGCTGCAGAGACACATCCAAAGTTTTGTAGTTCCAACACTAGATAAGATAAAGAGAGCAGAGCCTGTCTATTTAACAATTGGTGGAAAACAATTGGCAATTGAACAGTTGAAATTTAGTGTTAAAAGTACTTTGTGCGAGATCGTGCGTATTTGCTTAGTTTCCGCACAAAACCAATCCGCGGAAAGTCTAAAATTCCACATTCAGTATTCCCAACCTAACACACATAACAATTTCCCTCTTCTTACCGCTTAAGTGACATATTGATTTTACTGCTTTAGGCTTTTAACATATTATTTTTAGAGACGTTCAATATAGTAATAATTATAAATTGGAAACTTACCACTGCAATTTCACCTAAATTGCACTGTTAATTATTGTTTTTAAATATTTGCAAAAATTAAGTAAACTCTGCAACTCCACTAAAGTTACTGCATTCGTGATGCAAGTAACATTAAGGAAGCCGTGAAAAAATCAACAAGATTCCAGACTCATCATGTTATTACTGCAATATGTTATATAAATAATATTGTTAAAATATTAAAATGAAAAATAAATCACTACATAACCTTACCGTTTGTTTTAAGTTCGCATTTATAGACTGGGGGGAAAAAAAGACAGATGTATATCACGGCCTACTGGAGTATAGTAAACACAGAAAACATTTTAAGGCAACAATGTTGAAGATACATATTTTTGTTTTTAAAATTTGCCGTCATTGAACAGAAACCAAGATGGAGATTTCATTGCAACTAATTAGAAATTCCTCTTTCAGCAGGTATGTAATAAACGACCTTCGCACAAAATAATGTACGATACACGAGCGGTATATTTTCTTTCAATTCTCGGAAATTAAAAAAGCTCAACTACGTTTCGCTTTTTCAAACTTTTCCTCGAACATGAAAACTTCAACATACCGCTCTTGTAACGCATATTACTATTTCGCACTCTAATAGAGTCAATTGAATATTCTAATGTAGCGTTAGAAGATCTATTTTTAGAAATGGGGGTCTAAAATAAAAAAAAATGCATTCATTCTTTGTTTCTTTGCGATTGTACAAAATGTGAATAAATAGTCTTAATGAATATCAGGCGAGGTTAATATTTCCTTTCACTCGCGTTTCGAACTTATGAATTTATCGGCAAAAAGAAAGCCTCTAGTGATATCACTTTCGAAGTATTATTTGCCTCCATTAACACGCTACACATACGTAAGCCTCGGAACTTCAGATATTCAATAGACATGCCGGAATGTCTGCTAGTATCTAACTTTTCTTGCCAGTTATACAATTTTTACGATTTTTTTTAAAAAGCTTGTAACACAGAGGTTTGTTCTTTCATTAAAATGTCAAGTTATTCCCGCTAAGTTAAGCGATGAAATGAAAGAGATTTAAGTGTAAGATTGGCAATTCAACAAATTTGGCACGGTTGGCTTCTCCTGTCTTAGATAAATGTTATGTCGCTCAATTAGATCCCACACTGAACTCACAAATCTTTGAGCATATTTCCATCACACAGTGATGCTTGTTACTGTTGTAATGACTTTCTTCAAAACCGTCAGTCGAATTTATCTTATGTATTACGAGTCGTATACAGATTTTAAGTATCCAGTGTAAATATACTGTCTGTAGCGCTTTATTTCTTATTTGTTAGTCAATTCGCACTACACTGTTTTATTACGTATTTATAAATAGTTTTTTTGTCGTAGTTTTTCCATTTTTTTAATAATAATAGTACAGTGGAAGCTCTTAAGTTCGACATTCTACAGTTCGACTGCTTACGTAGGAGAATTAGACACGCCCCTATACGGGCACTACGAAATGGGTTTGCCATTTGAATGGAAATTGGTCCTGTGTCTTGTAGTGATAATTTTGTTAAAGGAAAACAGAATATTTTATTGATTAGGACATCCATATTGATTTTAAATTAATGAACTCTTCTTTTTCTATTTTAGAATCGTGCCGTTTGTGAGATGGAACTGTCGAAACCCACTGTGGTACTAGAAGCGCATACACAAGTCTCGGGGCGGGCAGAAAGTGCAAGTACAGTACTGTATTCGTTGATGGATAACCAATACGAATTTGTATTCATTTCAACTGCCACACTCACTACCCTTATTGGACTGAACTTTCAATTCTGTTCTGTCGAACATAGGAGAGTCCACTGTACCTACATAAAAATGTTACACTGAAAAATAAATTATAATTACACAAAGTAAAAACTTAGTAGTATTCTTAAGACAATAGGGATTTGTGATGTTATATTGTTCTTCAGTTTGAGATAAACTTTTTATGTCAGGATTCTCAATTGTGATTACGCGAGAGGGCACTCGGGGTTGCATGAAATATCGTGATAAAATAAACGTTGTTCATTTTAGTTTCTCATTAGAAAAAGTATTGTTGTGCCACAAATAGTAATTTAAAAAAAAATCAAGGAAAAACAAGTTTTCAGAATCCCTTGAAAAGGTGATTTTGGACATGCTGTCTGTAAACAACGATTTCTCCTAAATTATTAGTGGAATTTTGTTTACACACAGTATCTACAAGTAACTTTATCCAGGATGATGTACATGAAATATAATAATTGAAAAACTGAGTGCAATAACAACATTAAGCTTTTAAGAAAATTGTATAGACATTTTACAGTTTTAGGAACAAAATCTTTAGATTTGGCAATAATTATCTTATTTTAAGGGATTATGTATTTTAAAAATTAGAAATTTTATTATGTATAATTTAGCTCAGTTGGTAGAGCAGCTGGCTACGGACTGAAAGGTCCGGGGTTCGATCCCAGGTGGTGACAGGATTTTTTCTCGTTGCCAAACTTTCAGAACGGCCCCGAGGTTCACTCAGCCTCCTATAAAATTGAGTACCGGGTCTTTCCCGGGGGTAAAAGGCGGTCAGAGCGTGGTGCCGACCACACCACCTCATTCTAGTGCCGAGGTCATGGAAAGGATGGGGCTCTACTTCCATGCCCCCCAAGTGCCTTCATGGTATGTTACGGGGATACCTTTATCTTTTTTTTTTATAATTTATTATCTATGCAAAAACAGCGTCAAACAGACTAACACTCTTATTGACTCGAGTTTTTCAATGATCAGCAACAATTTTTAGCATTTTATTTGAAAACAGAGACACATAATGGTTCTCCAGTTCTAAAGAAAGTGAAAGAATTTCTTTGAGATTTGTCATATTACGCAGGCGAATGAGACGTGTGGAAAAAGTATGGATAAGAAAATAATGATGTACAGAATTATTTCTGCTTTTCGTTGCGAATTCAGTCAGTGCTCTCAGCGCCGTACGACACAGAGGCACTGGAGAACAATGCATGTAGAGCAGGCTCGTTGTCAAGAATTTACGATTCCCTTAAACCCACTTGTTACTCTTGGATGAACCGCTAAATGAATATTTATTTACTCGGATATTTAACGACGCTGCATCATCTACTAGTTTATACCACGGCATGGCGCGTCCTCAGTTTGCGGATAGAGGAGACGGCCTCCAGACATGGAGGGTAGCTGCGAATATATTGAATAAGCAGTCGTGGACACCCGATAAGGGGTGGTCCTCCAGCTTGGAGGTTGGGCAAAGGGAAGAACCCATCACCGTAAAAAGCAGCTTGTTACGAAATCTTACAGTAAGCCTCGGAATGGGACTGATTCTCCGGCACGACCACAGCAAAACCTTTGGAGAGGCTGAGACGTAGATGGGAGGATAATATTGAAATGGATTTGAGAGAGGCGAGATATGATGATGGAGACTGGATTAATGTGGCTCAGGATAGGGACCGATGGCTGGCTTATGTGAGGGCGGCAATGAACCTACGGGTTCCTTAAAAGCAATTTGTAAGTAAGAAAGTAA
Organism: Periplaneta americana; assembly: GCF_040183065.1. Taxonomy (NCBI): domain Eukaryota; kingdom Metazoa; phylum Arthropoda; class Insecta; order Blattodea; family Blattidae; genus Periplaneta; species Periplaneta americana. Next base: position 126,009,813 of record NC_091129.1, read on the forward strand.
GTAAGATAGCGAGATGGTATTCGGCGAGGTGAGGCTGAGGATTCATCGTTGATTACCTGATATTCACCTTACAATTGGAGAAAACCTCGGAAAATCCTAAATAGGTAATCAGTAGGGCTAGGATTTTGATGACTTATAAATCATGAAAAAATGTCCTAAAACAATGCATTTATGACCTAAAAATCTTTCAAAAATGCCCTTAAAATGCCCTAAAAATTGATCTTACATAATTGCCTTAGTAGGAAAAGAGGTTTTTTACTACTTAATATTTAGAATAATAATTAAATTAAATTTTACATAATTTTTTCTAAGTAGTACACTTCAATTAATTATTTTATCTGATGTAGTTTCCATGTATGATCGTTCACCTCTGTGTCGGCATGTGGACGTGAGGTTAGCAGTCGGCTGGTCGGTCTTGGCCCTTCATGGGCTGTAGCGCCATGGCTTTACTTTACTTTTAGTTTCCGTGCAGTCTGCCACAAGGCCACTCTTATCTGGAATTAGCAGGTATAGAGGAGTCTATATTGAAGGGGTGGTTGGACTGATCCATTACGTGGGGTGTACTATGTTAAAATGGCAATATTTGTGTAGAAAAAAGATTAAAATATTATACAAAATAATGAGTATTAATAGACATAATATGTAAAGAAAATATCAAAGGAAATGGACGTTATTTTACATTAATAATGGTGATTTATGGCCAAAATTAAATGAAAATACCTAAAAAAATGACCGAATAAAATAAAAGATGCTCTTTTGAGTTGAAACAGGCAAAAAAATGCAAAAAATGCCCTAACAAATATGTCTTAAAACACTCAGTTTATCACATAACATATAAATACTAAAGCAGCTATGTTTCTGGCTTACTAGAAAAAAGATGCAATTTCATCAAAATCCTAGTCCTAGTAATTAGCCTAAGCTGGAATCGAACCCACGCTCAAACACACCTCGGGTCAGCAGGCAAATCTACAGTCATGCCTGAGACCCTGAATATTATAAAAAAAAATTCTGTGATATTCTAAAGAACTCGTGAATTGAAGGCAGAGAAAAAAGGATCAATTTAAAAGAAATTGTCTCAACACGTATTTTTCGACCACAAATTCCGGTAGGACACTATGCGATGTGAACCAGAGCTCTAGGCTTTGCAAACCGGCACTTTGTTCTTCCGAATAGCGGCGTACCTGTGTTACAGCATGGAGTATATTAAAGTGAAATGAAGTCTGAAAAGAAAACTCATGAACTGTAAGAGACACGGAAGCACGAAAATACGTTGTCTACACACAGCTGGATGGAGCAGTTTGCGCGTGGCGAGTTATCACGTCCAGGAACGTGATTCATGATTATTGGCCCGGTTCTGCGAGCTTCTTATAGAGTATGAATGATGAACTGAGGATATGCAGTCTATATTCAGTAAAGTGGCGGGTCATAACGTAAACACCGTCATCGAGCCCTGCTTCAGTTTTATTTTGGTCCCATGCTATTAAAACGCCATCCACTTTCATACAAGAATTCATTCATTAACTCTTCCGCTCCTCTCCGCTCCACCAGCGTTCTGACCCGCTACACAGCTTAATGACATGTTCGAACAGTTACCCGGTGCGTCTCTCCAGAGTTGTATGGCTATTAGTTCTTCATTTGACTGCCATTCTAAGTACATCAGTGAAGTTCTTCGCTGGGAGTCAAGTATTTAGCTTATATCTAGCCGTCCGAGGTTCGATTCCTAAAGGGGGAGATATATTTTATTTTCCTCCTATTTGGTTTGGATGTTTTTTCCGTGTCTTGTTTATTCCCTGTGTTTACATATGTTGTTATTGTACAGGGACATCATTTTATTTTTACTAACATTTCTAATATTAACCTGGCTATACCTTTGGATTAACGATTGAGAACCGGAAACACCGTTTGCTACCCCCTTCCACGACTGGAGTTCGATGATACTGTCGTTAAATACAAACAGATCACTTTACTAGGCATAGGAGGGAAGAAAAGTAGTTCATCCATTTACGTAAATTAGAAAATATCGCGATTTTGAGTTTGATAATTTTCATTAGGTTTTTGTTTAATCAAAATACACTACTGTATTAACAGTATGTATTTTTACTCACGAACTGAGTTATCCATTCGGACGTATTCATTATGCAGTATATATTATACTGTCTACAGCACATTAGCATACGATATAGAGAATGAAGTTAAATTGAAAAGTAATCATAATATGGATATTTAAACACAATTTTGAAAATGGTGGCCGTTCATTTCGATACAGGCTTCAGTTCTTTTGTGCATATTATCGCACTATAGACTAATGCACCTAATTTCAATTACCAGTTTCGTCCTTCGTAATAGTAACTCATGTTGAAATAATTCTAAACCTACTCTATAAAAGAGTACTTTACGTACTGTAAATTCAATCTTCACTTCTGCCCGATCTGAAAAGATAAATTTACTCAGACATGCTATCTACTGTCTGTCCAAGTGGTTTTGTCGCAGGGTCGTAGAAAGGGGGGAAATAACGTGACAGTTAATTACTTAATGAGGTCCTTTTATTTAAGTTATTTTAAACACTTGTATAATATTACGTATACATCCAATTCCTAACAGAAATTAATGATTTCAGAAAAGAACTAAAACAGCCCAGCCACTAGTCTTTACAGAGGGGCGAGCGAAGTGGGTGCAGGAAACCGGGATGCGACGTAGGCAAACGGATGACAGTACCTGTGCGAAAATAGGCTATGATTCAATATTGAAAGCTCTTTCTTCACTGGAAAACACGAACATATTTCTGGAACGTACTATACTCACTAACTTCGACTGCACACGCGGCCTTGGTTCTGTGCGGAGGACGGTTGGAGTTTACTAGTAGAGAGGGTGGGAGTGAAGTACATTCAATAACTCAGGTACAATAAAAATTGAAGTAAAAATAAAATGATGTCCCTGCACTAATAATACCAGGAAAGCGTGTTGTTTGTAAATGCCTAGTGTTGATTCAAAATGTTCAAGAATGAGAACGGAACAGCTCAAAGGTACTAGTTAATCGAAAACGAAAGCCATTGTAAACTAACCACATATATTTTTTTTATTTAAATGCCTGTACGTCTATGCGGAAGGATCATTCCACAAAAACAGCGTTACGTTAGACGCGATTGAAAGACTTGAGTACAAGATCCAGCACTAAAATACTTTCAACTCCTGATTGCTCAGGATTGAATAGTCGCAGGGTGACACTATCTTGAAACTTTGATGATCTACTGAGAAATTCTCATATATTGAAATGATATATCCCTATAATTGAAGCAAGCAAAGAGAGAGGTTTGGAAATAAAAGATAAAATATATGATTATGTCTCGTTACCACAATATTGTACAAAATGGAAATATAAAAATTGGAAATTTATCCTTTGAAAAAGTGGAAAAATTCAAATATCTTGGAGCAAGAGTAACAAATATGAATGACACTCGGGAGGAAATTAAACGCAGAATAAATATGGGAAATGCGTGTTATTATTCTGTTGAGAAGATTTTGTCATCCAGTCTGCTCTCAAAAAAGCCGAAAGTTGGAATTTATAAAACAGTTATATTACGAGTTGTTCTGTATGGTTGTGAAACTTGGACTCCCACTTTGAGAGGGGAACAGAGATTAAGAATGTTTGAGAATAAGGTTCTTAGGAAAATATTTGGGGATAAGAGAGATGAAGTTACAGGAGACTGGAGAAAGTTACATAACGTAGAACTGCAAGCATTGTATTCTTCACCTGACATAATTAGAAACATTAAATTCAAACGATTGAGATTGGCAGGGCATGTAGCACGTATGGGCAAATCCAGAAATGAATATGGAGTGTTAGTTGGGACGCCGGAAAAATATCTTTGGGGAGGCCAAGATGTAAGTGGGAGGATAACATTAAAATGGATTTAAGGGAGGTGGGATATGATGACAGAGACTGGATTAATCTTGCACAGAATAGGGACCGATGGTGGGCTTATGTGAGGATGGCAATGAACCTGCGTGTTTCTTAAAAGCCAGTAAGTAAGTAAGTAACTAAGTAAGTAAGTAAGGAAGTAAGTAAGTAAGTAGGTAAGTAAGTAAGTAAGTATTATCATCATCATCATCATCATCTTTCATTCATTCATTTAGCGTTCTGCCCAAGGGCCAGTCCTTCACTGCAAACCCAGCTTTCTCCAATCTTTCCTATATTCTACCTTCCTCTTTGTCTCCTCATATATTCCATATATCTTAATGTCATTTTTCATCGGATATCTTCTTCTGTCCCGAACTCTTCTCCCGTTCACCATTCATTCCAGGACTTCCTTCAGTAGGCAGTCTCTCCTAAGCCAGTGACCCAACCAATTCCTTTCCCTCTTCCTGATCAGTTTCAGCATCATTCCTTCTTCACCTACTCTTTCCAGCACAGCTTCATTTCTTATTCTGTCTGTCCACTTCACACGTTCCATTCTTCTCCAAATCCACATTTCAAATGCTTCTATTCGCTTCTCTTCACTTCGTTGTAATATCCACGTTTCTGCCCCATACAATGCCACACTTCATATAAAGCACTTCACTAGTCTCTTCCTTAGTTCTTTTTCCAGAGGTCCGCAGAAGATGCTCCTACATTATTATTATTATTATTATTATTGTTATTGTTATTGTTATTGTTATTATTATTGTTATTGTTATTATTATTATTGTTATTATTGTTATTATTATTATTATTATTATTATTGTTATTATTATTATTGTTATTGCTATTGTTTTTATTATTGTTATTATTATAGTTATTGTTATTATTATATTGTTATTATTGTTATTGTTATTATTATTGTTGTTATTATTATTGTTATTATTATTATTATTAATGAGTAATGGCAACATAAGTTTATGCTGAAGACCAATTGATGGTTACCATTATCTTGCTCCAAGGGGACAAATTATGGGTAAAATAATTGTCAAATGATTTAGGGAAATTCGTTGTACACTGAAGAGGGCATGACGAAAGCCACTTTTTCTGAAATAGGAATATTAAAAATGTAGGGTAAAGTTGCCTAATTCCGTGATATGTTTTTTTCACTGAATATCACAGGATTGAGTATATTGCTAGGAAGTTCACCGATGTCTCAAAATAGGCGAAAGATGCACTCTTTCGAGAAAGATGTTTGGCGCTATGGTGGAACGGGAAAGCTTTGACTGACATTGAATTAAAAAAAAAATATATATCACGGGATTAGGGGTATCACGGAAATTCGCAACTTTACTCTACATTTTCTCGAAAATCTTGAAATATACTTTTAGAGCGTTATAATGCTTTGTCTTAATACACTTTTGTAGTGAGAAAGTAAAAATCACTGTCTCAGAGAAGTAGTAACGGAGAACACCCAAGGAACAAGTGTGGCAGTTAGTAGCCTTTCGACAGCCCGTCCGTCGGTGCGAGGGGGAGGGGGGGCAACGAGCCGGGCGTGTGCATGCTCCAGTTGTTAAATTGTTTTATTCTTAGAGCAGTGAGGAAATCAGCGTGGCTGCCAACTGGCGAGGACTATCTGTTCCCTTTGTGGTGAGTTCGACATACCCGAGCTCACGAATTTTTTTCGCCGCCTCGGTGTTAACGTGCGGCGTTACTGGATATCGCGCTGCCTCGCGTTCGGCAAACCCAGGATCGAAGACTTCTGTTGGGCTACCTTGAGGTTTCCTGCTTGTGCCAACGTACAGGGACATTCACACCAGAACAATGCTTAGCAATGTTGTTCGAGAAGGAAACTACAGAAATTTCGCGTTACCTACTTCAAAATGTGACTTTATAAAGCGTGTCCACACTTGTGGAGTAACGGTTAGCGCGTCTGGCCGCGAAACCAGGTGGCCTGGGTTCGATTCCCAGTCGAGGCAAGTTACCTGGTTGAGGTTTTTTCCGGGGTTTTCCCTCAACCCAGTATGAGCAAATGCTGGGTAACTTTCGGTCCTGGACCCCGGACTCATTTCACCGGCATTATCACCTTCATCTCATTCAGACGCTAAATAACCTAAGCTGTTGATAAAGCGTCGTAAAATAACCTACTAAAATAAAAAAAAAATAAAGCGATTTTTGCAACTGCTACGCGTTTCGAAAGCCATCCTCATATATCTTCCCATCAATTTTCTTCTATCCTATTTTATAATACAGCTCCTATCATTTTCAATTCAGTATTTCACTAGTCGTTTCTTCTTCTTCTTCTTCTTCTTCTTCTTCTTCTTCTTGTGTCCCATCTTCATACATGTATTTTTTTCAGTCATGTTTTACTTCATGGTTCCTTTTCTCATACACTTGTCTCACAACTTAATTAAGCTCTATTCGTTTGTCCATGGGTTTCAAATTAGACTTACAAATTGTATAGGCCTATTTTTTTATTTTAGTTGGTTATTTAACGACGCTGTATCAACTACTAGGTTATTTAGCGTCGATGGGATTGGTGATAGCGAGATGATATTTGGCGAGATGAGGCCGAGGATTCGCCATAGATTACCTTGAATTCACATTACGGTTGGGGAAAACCTCGGAAAAAACCCAACCAGGTAATCAGCCCAAGCGGGGATCGAACCCGCGCCCGAACGCAACTTCAGACCGGCAGGCAAGCGCCTTAACCGACTGAGCCACGCGGTGGTTATATATAAGCCTACATAATTGCTCTTTTTTACTTAGGGCTAGTTATTTAACAACGTTGTACCAACTACAAAAGTATTTAGCGTCGATAGCGAGTTGGTATTTGGAGAGATGAGGCCGAGGATTTGTCATAGATTACCTGGCATTTGCCATATGGTTGGAATAACCTAGGAAAAAACCCAACCAGGTAATCAGCCCAAACGGGAATCGAACGCGCGCCTGAGCGTAACACTATAATGGCAAGTAAGCGCTTTAGCCGACTGAGCTGTGCCGGTCGCTATATTTGCCTTTATTACCGTAACAAAAATACCCGCTTCCTATGAGAATTCATTTCACTCTCACAAAACATAATCTACTATGTCCAAAGAGAACGAACTTTCGTAGGTTACAGTATGCCATGGATCAATTTTTAACATTAATAGTGATACCATTCTGTTTCTATAGCGACAGGTGGTTACAACAGAGAAGGTCATGAAGTGTGTGATAGTTACCTTACCACATACGCACGATAAAGTAAGCTATATGACAACCATTCTTAAAAAATACATCTTTTAACGCTAGACAAGAGTGTTAAGAACTGATTACCTTACTGTAGCGTGTGAAAAGACTTTTAAAACCACTGTGAAAATATTTTTAATTCTCATTTTCAACTGTTTGCGCTGAATGTTAATTTTTTCCCATCCACAACCGACAAATTAAGCAATACAAACAGTGGTATGTCTGCTTTTAAAAATGAGTATTTTGGTTATGATATGATATTGATTTATCGTCATTTGTCTATAGAGATTTGGATGTATAGAAATACATACAGAGTGATTCACTAGGATTTACCGTCACTTACGGAGCTTATTTCTGAAGACATTCCAAGCAAAAAAATGTCATATAAATATGTGTCCTAATCTCAATATTTTCAAAGTTACACTAATTTGAAGTTGTTTGTAAAATACCTTTTTTTCTTTAGTTTAAAGGGTAAATGAACTATTCAGAAGTATCATTTCTCTAATTGGCTAGTGTTCTGAAGCTAAAAATGTGTTGTCAGTTGCTTTGTACAGATTTTGTTTTTCAATTTTTAACTAAAAGTGACATCATTCTTACGCACTTATCACAAAAATTGTTGCAAATCATACGACTTCAGGAACTCAATTCTTTACAGTTTAATTATGCATTCTAATGTACAGTCTTGAAGAATTTACAAGAGTGGCGTGATTTGCAAAATTGTTGAGGTAAATGCCTAAGAAAGTGTAATTTAGTAGTTAAAAATCGAAAAATAAATCTGTATGAAGCAACTATGGAATTCACAACACATTTTTAGCATCATAAAACGCCTGTCACTATTTTTAAAAGTTAATCATAACTAGAATCCGGATATTAGGCAAAATGCGTTTTTACTAGGTGGAAGTAAATCATTATTTGCATAGATATAAATGTGATTTGGAGTATATTCTAAATCAAAGTGATAGGGCCAAATTTTATTTTGCCTATTTTGCCTTTGTAAGGTTTTTCTTACCAATAAATGCCTTTTTTTTGTCATTTTAAAGCAATATTTCTTGTTTATTTGCAATTTTCTAGTTAATTGAATTGTAATGTGTATGAAATTCAAACATTTGAAACAATGACTAACTTTACTAACAATCGTATATAAAAGACGTAATTTATTTCGGTGCTTAATCTGCTAATAATCGTGCTTTAATACTATTGGTGTAATATGACTAAAGATCGACAATCCACAGTTACAAATATAATATTGTCATGTCTTCATGATACCAACAATCAGCTTTATAATTTTAAAGCTCGTTCTCATAAAGTTTTCACGTGGCATTTCCAATTATTTGCTATCATATTTTCAAATCTTATATGTTACAATTTTGTGCTACACGTGTTTTTTATTGTAGGAGAAAGAAATTTGAGTGAGGACGTCAGTTATTGTCGGGTGACAGAAGGTATAAGATTGGTTAGCTAGAATGCTTAAGGGGAGGCAGAGGTGAATATTTCAAAATCCACAAAATTTATCCGATTTGTTTGAAATTGATCATGAATACTAAGTATGTTATTAGTAATGGACATACCAATTTTCAACTTTCTAAGTACCATAGTTCTGTAAATATTAATAATTTTATAAAACTTTATATCGTTTGATATAAAATGCTCCATGCACCATATTGTAAGAAATTTTCATTATTTCTTTTTATTTATATGTTCAGAGAAGGTATATAAATAATGATAAGTATTAGTTTATTATGGGAATAATATAGTAATACAGTTATCTTGGTTTTAATTTCATGCTTTTAAAGGGCACAAAATAAAAAAATAACATCGGAATATGAAAATAAAGATAATAAAAATGGAAAAAACAAAATTTTCATTATTTCAAAATCCACAAAATTTATCCGATTTGTTTGAAATTGATCATGAATACTAAGTATGTTATTAGTAATGGACATACCAAGTTTCAACTTTCTAAGTACCATAGTTCTGTAAATATTAATAATTTTATAAAACTTTATATCGTTTGATATAAAATGCTCCATGCACCATATTGTAAGAAATTTTCAATATTTCTTTTTATTTATATGTTCAGAGAAGGTATATAAATAATGATAAGTATTAGTTTATTATGGGAATAATATAGTAATACAGTTATCTTGGTTTTAATTTCATACTTTTAAAGGGCACAAAATCAAAAATTAACATCGGAATATGAAAATAAAGATAATAAAAATGGAAAAAAACAAAATTTTCATTTTTTCTTCAGTTTTTGTTCAAAATTTCACCTCTGCCTCCCCTTAAATTCAGTAAACCATTGAAAAGTAAACTTCATGCTTACGTTAGTGAATTTGGTGTCCATGTGTTTTCAACCAATGGAACAGTTTTGTTACGTAAGGTTTGTGAAAAGACAGTTAATCACGAAAAAAAGTGTTTTATAAGACAACATGTGTCACCTACGAAGTAAATATGTGAGTTATGTTGATATAATTTAAATTTATTTTTGTTCAGTGATCTCAGGATTGATTCCGCTCAGAAACTACAGCGTGTTCATAACGCGTGCGTCCGCTTCATTTGTAATGTTCGATACTATGATCATATCTCACCTTCTTTCAAGAAGTTATCATGGCTTAGGTTACATGAGAGGAGAAATCTGCACTCACTTTCTCTCTTATATCGAATTATGCACTCTTCATCCCCCTATTATTTATTCGCTCGATTTCATACTCTCTCTCGCTATCATAATATTAATACTCGAGCACAACGCGATAACACGCTAGAAATTCCACTTCACGCATCGTCTCTGTATTCCTCATCCTTCACTGTTGCTACCTCTCGTCACTGGAACTCTCTGCCGCCTGAAGTCAAGGGCTGCCGAACATTGAATTCTTTCAAATCCAAGTTAGAAAATTATCTTATTACGAGTTGCCAAACTAACTTATTATTATGACAAGTGTTGTATTGCATGTTTCCACGTATTCACATTTTTTTTATGTTCTAATGATATTCAACTTATTTTATATTTTTGTTTTCATATTTTCCGATAATGTTATATCTCTAATGTGATAAGTTGAGCTATATATAATCTTAATTTTCCTTATTGTGTGTACTTAGAAATATTGTATTCACTGTATACTTTGTACTGCACTATTTTATTACTACTATTATTATTATTATTATTATTATTATTATTATTATTATTATTATTATCATTATTACTATTCTTCTTTATTATTATTATTATTATTATTATTATTATTATTATTATTATTATTATGAATAATTGTCTTTTTTTTTGTATGCCTCATTTATTTTGACCTGCTGTTCACATATTATTATGCTTTTTTCTTTCTTTCTTTATGTTATATATTATGTCTGATTTCTTCTTATTTGTTGTTTATTATTATTATTATTATTATTATTATTATTATTATTATTATTATTATTATTATTATTATTATTATCTTATTCAGTTTTGTGTGTAAAATTGTAGTGTAATTTGTTAATTTGTAGTGTTTTTGCAACGCAGTCTTTACTCCTGGTTGAGTGTTAGAGAAGGCCGTATGGCCTTAACTCTGCCAGGTTAAATAAATCATTATTATTATTATTATTATTATTATTATTATTATTATTATATATTATACGTTTTAAAAGTTTATAATGACTTTTTCAAATATCATTGTACCTTTTTTTACGATTTTATTGTCCTTTTTGCCTGTCTATTTTAACTCTTATAAATGCATCCGGGCTCTGATCATAACCGACAAGAGAATTTACATTTAAAATTCGTCGAAATCCCGGGCGGATTGTTGAGGACATTGTACTGTACCTTTTACTTGCAAGCTTGCTCGGCTCTTATTTGACCCTGGCCGCTTGCTGCGAGCGTGGACGGACGTGACAGATGTCGCTAATTTATTTAGACGAGTAAACTGTGTTGCTGTGAAACGAAGGGACACTTCAACGCTTCCCTCCGATTGGTCTGAGATATTGCTTCCCACTAATAAACAGGCTAGCATTGAGATCATTGACGTTATGATATAATAAACAAAACAAGTGAGTGTAAATATTTTCAACATTCAGCAGATATATTTCCTTTCTGGACTTCACAGTCGGTGATGGGACTGGTCTTAGTCCATATCTACAACTTTTGCATTTTAGACGGGCATAGAGTGACAGGATGTCTGTATGACGCCATTCATTCATTCATTCATTATATTCCATAGATCTTACATGAGCAATGAAGCTTTAAGATGTGGAACAAGTCAAAATTTTACAATATTACAATTACAATTTTTACAAATTTTTATAGTTTTACAATTTAGTAATTTTCTACAATTTTTACAATTTTGTTCAATTTTTTACAATATTTTGGCGAGATATAGTGAGATGAGGTGAGGTCCGAGGATTCGCCAAAATATTAACCGGCATTTGCCTTTTGGTTGGGGGAAACCTCGGAAAAACCCAACCAGGTAATCAAATCAAAGGGGGGGGTAATCTAATCAAAGGGGTTGATGCCAAGGACTCGCCATAGACCATCCGGCTTCAGTCCCACGGCTGTGGAAAACCTCGGAAGAAACCAAAGACCAAAGGGGGATCCAACCCAAGCCCGAACGCAGCTCCACGCCTAGACAAAACAGGTGATCGCATTGATGACTGAACCAACATTCATTCATTAGATGTTACAGTTTAGTTATGAAGGGTTCAGAGCCATAGTGGGCCAAGCGCCATATATTAAAAACGGAGATAACAAAGATTGAAATTAATTGAATACCATAATTCAATGAAACATACAGTAAGTAATATAAAGTATGCACAATAAAACTAAATGATATGTCAATCTTCATTAAACTATGGTATTCACTTAACTTTAACTCTTACTTTCTCCTATTTTTTTTTAATAAATGGCCCTTGGCCCACCATTGTTCTGAACCCTTCTTATGAAGATCGAGCATAAGATTTCCTTGTATGTGTAACAGTATCCTGTGATCATTTCTGAATAAGATTAGGTCTAATTTTTATACGTTTTTGGTATATTTAAGTAGGCCTAGATATTTAAATGATAATATATTGGCTTCAGTCATTCAATGCGTCCCTTTAAAATATTTTTTTTAGGAAACAGATTCTGTAAGTTGTCGATTTCTGACCATTTTATACATTTAGTAATAGTGAAACTTTGAAAATTATTCATTTTTCATCTTTTTCATTTTCGAATCTTTGTAGTAGGTACCGTTTCTTCACCTGACATAATTAGGAACTTAAAATCCAGACGTTTGAGATGGGCAGGGCATGTAGCATGTATGGGCGAATCCAGAAATGCATATAGAGTGTTAGTTGGGAGACCGGAGAGAAAAAGACCTTTAGGGAGGCCGAGACGTAGATGGGAGGATAATATTAAAATGGATTTGAGGAAGGTGGGGTATGATGGTAGAGACTGGATTAATCTTGCACAGGATAGGGACCGATGGCGGGCTTATGTGAGGGCGGCAATGAACCTTCGGGTTCCTTAAAAGCCATTTGTAAGTAAGTAAGTAAGTAGTAGGTACCGTACTTACTACAATTCTGAAGTTGATCATTTTGCTGAGGCTAAGAGGCGTGATGACTTTAGAAGACTAGTCTCCATTCGACAACATTTTTTGATTAATTTTCTCCGATATGCCATTCTCTTTACCTCTATACTTAGTACATATTCGGACACACACTAATCTTGATTATTTCAATCAGAACTATAACAGAAACCTGAAGCTCATTCGGATGTATTAATAATATTTTTACAAAATAAATTTTACCTTGAGAATTTCAAATTATCTTTCTGGCATTCTTGAATTCTCCCGGGAAATTGTATTAGGAGCTTGTTTCAAGTATATTTTGGGGAGGTGATTTTGGCCTTGAAAGATTTCAACATTAGCTTCACGCATCCCAAGTCACAATCGGTAATGGGCACCCACTTCAGAATAACAGATTTGAAGGAGCCATAAATAGGTTTGGATAGTAGAACTCAAATTTTCCTTGACAATATAGCTTCATTTTATTTTCAGATCTCGGGTCCAGAAGTTGCATGTCATCCATGTTAATACAATCCATGCAATATCGGGCACTTAGTCATTTAAATGCCCTGTGATTTTTCTTTGTTTTAAAGACATTCCTGTGCTAGGTTTAGTAGTATAATTCATTCATTCATAATAGTCAGCCTGGATAGCGAGTTGGTACAGCGCTAGCCTTCTGTGCCTGAGGTTGCGGGTTCGATTCTTTCCCAGGTCGTTGGCATTTAAGTGTGCTTAAATACGATATGCTTATGTCAGTAGATTTACTGGCATGTAAAAGAACTCCTGCGTGGCAAAATTCCGGCACACCGGCGACACTGATATAACCTCGGCAGTTGCGAGCGTCGTTAAATAAAACATAACATTTAACATTTCATTGATAGTGTTCTGCCCAAGGGCAAGTCTTTCATTGCAAACCAAGCATTCTCCAGTCTTTCCTAATTACTACCTACCTTCCTCTTAGTCTCCGCATATTATCTATATATCTTAATGTCGTCTATTGTCTGATATCTCTTTCTGCTCCAAACTCTTTTGCGTTCACCATACGTTCCAGTGCACCCTTTAGTAGGCAGTATCTTTTCAGACAGTGACCCAGCCAATTTCTTTTCCTCTTCCTGATCAGTTTCAGCATCATTCTTTCTTCACCCACTCTTCCAACACAGCTTCATTTCTTATTCTGTCTGTCCATTTCACAGTGTCCATTCTTCTCCACATCCACATTTCAAATGCTTCTAGCCGTTTCTCTTCATTTCGTTGCACTGTCTATATTTCTGCCCCATTTTCTCTTCACTTCGTCTTAAAGTCCATGTTTTTAACCCATTCAGTGCCTTATTCCACATAAAGCACTTCGCTAATTTCTTCCTTAGTCCTTTTTCTAGAGGTCCGCAAAAGATGCTTCTTTTTCTATTAAAAACTTCCTTTACCATTGCTATCCTCCTTTTGACTTCCTGCCAGCAGCTCATATTATTGCTTGTAGTACACCCCAAATATTGGAAGCTGCCCATTTGCTCTACTGCCTCATTTAGAATTCGCAAGTTTATCCTCTGTATTTTTCTTTCTATGACCATGCTCTTCGTTTTATTTGCATTTATCTTCATCCCACATATTAATATTCTCATTATATAAGTATATTTTAGGCTTATATATATTTTTTTTTCTCCCTATAACATAATTCTAGTAAACTTATAGGGCCGTATTCATAGACATTTTTAGCGCGAGCTTCCGGTGGATGATCAGCGTTTTTCGTATTCATAAACCAGTGTTAGCGATATGATATGATTTGAATTCTATACTAGTAACCAGTGGATAGCCGGGGCTAGCTTAGTACGCTCGTAGCGCGTGCTGCGAAATGTCTATGAATAGCACCATTATTAAATTATCATTATTTTACTGGCTATCTCAATTTAATTATAATTGATTGAATTAAATTAACTCATAAATTATGTTATTACTTTACCTCATAGGTTTATATAAATTTAAATAAACATTTACTAGTCGTTAAAACTTAACTGAAGAATATTGCTGGAGAATCTTTTAAGTGTATTGTAAATATTCGTAATTTAAATATGTATTGTATTGATTAAGGCTGGTTGAGTGGAAGAGAAGCGAAAATAAATCATTCTATTCTATACTGCTCACAGCTATCATTTAGCTCCAGTAGCAAGTCTCTTAGTATCATCTCCTCTTCTGCTAACAGCGCTATATCATCAGCAAATCTTAGAACTTTATTCTTCTTTCTCCTACTATCACTTGTCTCATGTTCTGAAAACAGTTCTTCACTAAATCCTCCAAGAAGTTATTGAACAGGGTAGGTGATAAGGGACATCCTTGACATATTCCTCTTCATATTTCACTTCCTTCTGACATTTCGTGTCTTATCCTGACTTTGATTCGTTGTTTCATATAAAGAATACTGAATAGCCTCCTCTCTTTCCAATCCAAAACTATTTTCTTAGGATCCCCATCAGTAGAAGTGTAAGTTGTAGGTAATTATTGTACCTGACATTTGCCATTTTATATTTTTAATTTATTTCCCAATTATATATACAAATTATTCATACGTTAATCTAAATACCAAAGAAAAAGAAAAGAAAATTTCTGTTCAAAGTTACGAATTCATAACTGCATTAAAATATTTTATCTCACATCGTCGTCGTTTATGTTGCTGCAGAATTTAAAATTAGCGAGTTCACATACAGCCAGGCGGTGTATTTTTAAAGGTGTTTTCAAATTTTTAGCTTGGTTATTTTACGGAACTGAAATAAAACTGGACTTTGCGTCTCATAGATATAAGGAGTAAAATAATCTGCTTTTGATTGAAAAGGCTGTGTGAAGTCGCTATTAAATTGTGCAAATGCGCTTCTTCTCCACAGATAATTTATTTACACCTTTTTGTATTTCTACCTTTACATATTTTTTCATCTTGCTAATTCTTCAATAACACTTTGTATTAGAACTACATATAGTACATTCAGTCTAAATTTCACACCAGTTTTTAATTTGTTATTTCTTGTTATAACACCCAGTTTGTTATTCATAAACAAGTTTCACTGCATTATACTTACGATTTTACGGTTTATTTATCTTAGTTTCACGGATTCGTTCCATATCCCCATTAATTCCACACAACATTTAGTTCGTCCAACGCGATTTCATTGAAACTTGCCGCTTTTGAGTGTAACATACATTACATCAATCTAATTTTTTTCATCGCGATCTCAACCAGTAGGCGTATGTGTCGACGCTAAGTGTGATCATTTGGTTCTTCTGAAAGAACATTAAGAGTGTCCACGAAGTGGGAAAAATTCTCGTTTCTTCTGACTTCGTCTGCTTCAAAGTGTAAAAAGGATGTGAGATGCCAAACGCACACAGATGGCAAAGCACAGTTCACTGAACAACATGCTTCGTAATGTTTTGTTTCTATTCGTTTAACGAAGATGTAGCCTACCAATTGCGAAGTTATTTGTTCATGCTTGGTAGGCTATGTGTGATATAGTTTGTGTTATTTGTCATACACCACAGTACTATTCTAAATTTTCGTAGGATGCAATGTACTATTGTATAGGTAACAAGATACTATTAACGGGTCGGCTAGAATGTCGGATTTTTACGGCGGATTTCCGGGTTCAAATTCGGATCTGTTCATGTAGAATTTCTGGAGAACAAGGGCAGTTTTGGTATATTTCCTTGGAGTAGTCATCTTTTTCTTGTTATCAATACATAATTTGTACTTATTTATGTACAATAAAGTTTACTTAATTAAAAAAGAGAATAAAAAATACATAATGTAAGACGTCCATCGAGGATGGGTGTAAGATCAAATTAATGAAAAATGTGACTTCGGTGGAAAAAGTAATTTTGAAGCATTTATTTATAATAATAAGTGAATGCATCCAATAGCTGAATAAACTTGTATCCTTGATTATTCAAATGGTTCTGCTAGTAAATATAGGCGTAACGAAATATGCCCCTGAAATTATTTTCTTTTCTCCTGAAGCGTGTATTACAGATTTGTTGGTTACACCCTTATTCGAGGGAGATCTTCAATTATTTTATAAGAAACTTTCAAACACAAAGTAAGTGCTTACTTATGATCAATCACTTTAAGTAAAAAAAAAAAAAGATGGTGAAAATTTAAACGAATGGTATAATACTAGGGCATTCGATTTAGTAATGGCAACAATGTTGTAAATCAGTGCTCCTAACAGTGACCATTGAAATCTCGTACTACGTAATAGAGCAGCGATTGTTTCATAAATTTCCAATATTGAATGTCTCGAAGTAATCATATTTTGAAAATACAGAGGTTGTTTCTGATTTATAGTAAACAATACAGCCCTAAAGGTACAAACAAAGGTGCTTAATAAAAATCCAAGTTGCAAGAGAAAAACATGCAACTCAATGCTTTAGGGCATTACAAGAAGCCTGTGGGAGAAATGTCCTACCATACTGAACTACTGCAAGCTTGGTGGAAGCGAGGCATTCACTTTCAATCAAGAGTTGACATCCGATGAGCTTTAGATTGATCAGTGAGAGAGATATCCAGAAATGTTACTGCAGATGCAGTCCGCCGTCTTCCAAAAATTTGGAAACATATCGTTGACATGACAGGATACTGACAGGCGACACGTCCTAACATAGCCCTGGTAGTCAGTCCTCTTAGTGAGTACTGTTAAACCTCAGGTCCTGGAGTTTAAGATCACAAGAGAAACCACCTAACGTCTGCATTGCCGACCACAAATTTCATCACGATCACAACCGGGAATCCAACTGGGCCGCTGGATGGAAAATTGACTAATACTGTTACTGTACAAACAGGAAATATTAGTTTTTCTATATTTTGATATTCATTTTTTCTTCCGATAAGCTGCAGTTTACAATTTTTATTCATATAAGTATAGTATAACTATTAGATGGAATTTGTAAATATTATTGTTGTTGTTTAGTCAACTGTCCGAAGAAAGGTTTGAACCTAACAAGTGATACCAACAAAACCCCACGTATGAGGCAACTAGCCCAGGAGATAATGGGGTAGGGTGGCCAGTTCCTTTTCCCCTCCATTGCATACATCGCCGACTAGCTACATATTACACTAGTCAGATTTTAGATGTATACAAACAATAATTGTTCTTCCTCTGACACATATCGTCAAGTGAGATGTACTGCCTGATAATAGATGTACATATCAGCCGAAACTCAATCTGAGGCATTGTAAATATATACGCATAATAGTACATTATGCAACGAGCCTATAATGAAGGTAATTAAGAAGTGAGTATGGATATTTATGAAACGAGCGCAAGCGAGTTTCATAATTTTCATACGAGCTTCTTAATTACCATTATAGGCGAGTTTCATACGACTTTTTATGCTCGACCATATTTCTAACTTGATATTATTAATTTTAATTTTATCTAACCTTCAGCAATGTTCCGTATGTTGTGAGATGTGCGCAGACGCGAAAGTATTGATTTTTTCCGAGGAACAGATGCCCACATTGACCTTGCTAGGCCATAAGAACCTACAGAGATAACATTGAAATTAAATTAGACATTGAAAAACGAGATGACAAATTGAATTTATTTGAATATTATTTACAATTAACGCTAATTATTGTAGTACCGGTAACAGAACATAACCTTCTGCGACAGTATTGGATTTCCAGCCTCCGTGACTTTTCGCTAATTCTCTTTCGATTGCATATCCGAGAATAATCGATACTTGCAGTTTTATAACGGTAGAAAGCTGACCTGTCATTGGCTGAACAGTTGTAGCCTGAGTCGTCATTGGCTGAAAGACCTGACCTTTAATGAGTAGGTGTACTATAATGACATGCATTAAAGATCTGCTACCAGGTGTATAATTACTACATTTCGGCATGGTCGAGCATAAAATATAATAATTATTATTTATCATGACTTCTTCTTTTGGCCGAGCACCTACAACGAAATGAATTTAAGATTTAGATGTACAGGAACATATAAATAAGTATCATCATCATCATCATCATCATCATCCAGTAAAAGCTTTGGACTTAATGACCCGTTGCGGTTTTTATGCTTTCATGTCTTCCTTTTAAGGGTATTCCAATAGATCGTCTTCAAAAAGGGGATAACCTAAAGCGTCTTCGACCATCTTCTCTCCACAATTCTTTCCGTACATTA
Organism: Periplaneta americana; assembly: GCF_040183065.1. NCBI lineage: Eukaryota > Metazoa > Arthropoda > Insecta > Blattodea > Blattidae > Periplaneta > Periplaneta americana. The sequence continues at coordinate 126,028,625 of NC_091129.1, forward strand.
GCTCTGTATTCATATAGGAAATCAATCACGCGTTTAATTTCGAGTTCGTCCAAAAATCTCCTCATTTCGTTCTTTAAATGCGTAACAATATTAAAATATGTAAGTGTTTTTATTTTAACAATTTTTTCATAAACAGTTGTCACGTTTTGCCTTCTTAGGATTACATACTTTTTGGTCACATTTTCTTGCATATTTCTCCGTTTTCAGGTCATGAACATTCGAACCCAGTGTCGAAGATGTTTTTTATTTTGGTAACGGTGAAATGAAGATCATTGCCAGTCGCAACCAACAAAGGAAAGAATGTATATTTATATACTTGGAAAGTAAACTTTATAAGTTAAATATTGGAAGTTTTGTCTGTTGCGTTGGGAAACATCTGGGTCCGCAGATGAGTGCCTTGTAAATACTGACAACTAAGTGCCCACATACTGCGAGCACATGCATGTCCACGTCACCGGCTGTGAACTTTCGGATGGACCGCTTTCACGTGGCGAGGACCCCTCTGTCGCGCATGCGGACCCAATTCTCCCAGGCAGCGTTGCATCACGAAGAAGCCTTGTCCTATGTCTAGTCCATTTTAAGCCTCATATTTGCGCTCGAAATAGGTACCTAGGATTGCGACACCGTCCCCTTTTCTGGAAGCTTCTTTGAAATTCACTTTCAAAACTGCAGCGCACCAAGGTCCCCCCTCTTTCTCTCGAATGGCTCCTCCTCGTGGAATTGGGATTATCGTCACGTGTCTCGAAAGCGTGATTATGCGGATAAACATCTTGCTGCTGATCAAAAGGGACGCGTTGTTCCCTGTGCCAAGTGTATAGGCGTCTGACATTATTTCAGTACTAAAGAGTGAAGAAAGAAAATTAACGGTTTATGTCTATTAAGTCTCTGATAAATTAATATCGTTTGTAGTAATCGAGGAAAGGAACAAGAGAACAGTGTATATCGTATTTTAATTTACTTTCTTATTGTACAAAGTGTAAAAAGAGGTGGAAAAATTCAAATATCTTGTAGCAACAGTAACAAATATAAATGACAGTCGGGAGGAAATCAAACGCGGAATAAATATGGGAAATGCCTGTTATTATTCGATTGAGAAACTTTTGTCATCTAGTCTACTGCCAAAAAATCTGAAAGTTAGAATTTATGAAACAGAACAGTTGTTCTGTATGGTTGTGAAACTTGGACTCTCACTTTGAGAGAGGAACAGAGATTAAGGGTATTTGAGAATAAAGTTCTTAGGAAAATATTTGGGGCTAAGAGGGACGAAGTTACAGGAGAATGGAGAAAGTTACACAACGCAGAACTGCACGTATTGTATTCTTCACCTGATATAATTAGGAACATTAAATCCAGTCGTTTGAGATGGGCAGGACATGTAGCACGAATGGGCGAATCCAGAAATGCATATAGAGTGTTAATTGTGAGGCCGGAGGGAAAAAGACCTTTGTGGAGGCCGAGACGTAGATGGGAGGATAATATTAAAATTGATTTGAGGAGGTGGGATATGATGATAGGGACTGGATTAATCTTGCGCAGGATAGGGAACGATGGCGGGCTTATGTGAGGGCGGCAATGAACCTCCGGGTTCCTTAAAAGCCAGTAAGTAAGTAAATAAGTAAATAAATAAGTAAAGAGAAAATATTGTAATGGTGCGAATAATATGTTCCGAGATTTTCACAGACGTTAATGTTTCCAGCATTCATGAAACCAAAAATGTGATTTTTGTATGTAGTCTATATATAGATTTGTCCTGAAAACATAGACAATGGAATTTACTCCAAATTGGATCTGGCTATTCCTTTCACAAATTTTCTTATTATAATGCACTTTTATAAAAATCAAACACAGTTGTTTCTATATAAATGTTCTTTTCAGTACAACTCTCAACATAGCCTATACAGTCGTAACTTCTCTCCTTTTGCGGAAAATACCCTGTGCCTAGTAAAATATGTTTAGATTCAAAAATATTAGAAAGAGTAGATTATTTTACACATCTCGAATACACATTATCTTTTTTCGATGAAGTAGGCAGTTCACAGAAAATTTCTAAATACACCAAAACAATGGGAATAATTAACAATATTATGAAACCTTCCCTAGTACAAAGGCATACTAGAATTCGGCTATACAAGACCTTGGCGAAACCTATACTATGTTACGTCAGTGAGGCATGGACATTGAGGAAGAAAGACGAAAGCAGAATAACGGTTAATGAAATGACATTTATGAGATATACAGCGGGATATACAAAAGCGGATCACAAACGCAATGAAGATGTAATGGAAGAATTACAACTAGAACCTGTAATTAATCATGTAAAACATTATCGGAACAACTGGATAAATCATATGCATCGCATGCGTAGAGATAGAATCCCAAAAGTCACGCTCCACTATCGTCCAAACAGGAAGAGATCTCTCGGTCGTCCAAAGAAACGCTGGATTGAAAATTCAACTGTGAGATCGTAACAGGCTATATGGCCTAATGCTTGAAGGGAAGAAGAAGAAGAAGAAGAAGAAGAAGAAGAAGAAGAAGAAGAAGAAGAAGAAGAAAGACTTCTCCCTTTCCAGAAACAGTTTAATGAAATATATGTCTAGAAAGGCCTTACCATTATTTCCCCATCTCTGTCTGTAATAAATAATTATTATTTGGTTTCAATCTACTCAATTTTGAAGATCAGTTTTAGATTTTTTAGTTGGTTATTTAACGACGCTTTATAACTACTCGGTTATTTAGCGCCGATGAGATTGGTGATAGCGAGATGGTATTTGGCGAGATGAGGCCGAGGATTCGCCATAGATTACCTGACATTCGCCTTACGGTTGGGGAAAATCTGGAAAACGTGAAGGACTAAAATGACCAGCATTTGTACTGTAAGGATGCTTAGTGCTTTCTTGTAATTCCATTTTCTACATAATCTTAAAAAATCGGGCATTGATTTATTACACAAAAAAAAGGGAATTTTTTGTAACATTATGACAACGAGTTTGTTTGTTTTCTGTTGTTCTGTCGCAATTACATATTTTCAACTGATTAGTTCAAGTAAAATAATGTTTTTTATCAATCATTTATATTTGCAGAAGGAACTATATTACCTCTGCAACTCTTACCTGGATTAATCAATGTTATTACGAATGTGGACATAGTTATTCAGCAGTCTACCGACAGTTTCGTACCCGAAATGGTTTAAGAGCTGGTCAATGCAATTTGAATTCGTTATTTGAATATTTTTCAAAATTATGCTAAACCGATTTTAAGGAATCGAAACATTGAAAATATTCATACAGAATGGAGCAACTCCTCACATCTTTAACCCATTGAAAGAAATTTTAGATAACATTTTTTGTGGTCGTATTTAGTCACTTTACTGTAACTTGGTGTACAAGATAGCCAGATATTAGCCGAACAAAATGTTGGTTGTGGAACTATCTGAAGGAACGAGTGTTCCTTAGCAACTTAAGACAATTTATTGATGAGTTGAAGGACTCTATCGCACACACTGTGGCAGATATTCCAGAACAAGAGCTGGGAACTGCTTTATACAGCATTGAAGAGAGGCTGTTTTTTAAGGAGTAGGGACCCGAAGGCTAGCACTGCAGCCTGAGGCTTATTGTGCTTACCACTCCTATTCTGTGAATGATTGGGTAGCCGAACGGCCGCGCTCTTGTATAAGTACAGCACGCCGCACCGTGAACTTAACCCGGGCTATTGTATGGACGATGATGAATTAATGTTGGCGAAATGAGTCCGAGGTCCAACGCCGAAAGTTACCCAGCAAATCTACTTCGATTGGTTGAGGGAAAACCCAGGAAAAAGTTGCAACCAGGTAAAGGCTGGTTCACAATAAACCGGGAACGAGAACTAGAATGAAAACGAGAACCAGAGGAAGTGAATATGAAAATTTTTTATTCACAATAAACTGAGAACGTCAATAACGATAATGTAAAGTCGATATTACGTATTCTAATGTTATTTGTGTATAATTGACTAATGGCGTTCTCTCATGAGTACAAGGCAGCCAACATAAACACAGGTTAACCAACTTCGAAATTTCAACTGAAACATTTCATTAGGTACGGTACTATAAATATGCCCATGCATCTTTATTATCACAACCTATTTTAAGTCTACCATAACGTAAAATAATTAGAGAAGAAACATTTGTAATAGAACAAAAATGAACACAACAGTAGTTATGGAATTGAAGCATGAATATGTAGTGTGTAATACAACCAATACAGTAATAAAATATGATTCACTTACGATCGGTGTTCAAAGATGCAGCTATTGAAAGCCACGTATTCTCCTTCATTTTCTCATCTTTATACGAGGCGCGCCGCTTATCGTAAACGTGAGGATTTTCCTCAACACTCAATATTAGAATCTCATCAAATAAAGCTTGCTCCATGATGCACAGCACAGAACAAAATAATGCATAGGTTATGTCACGGTCTTCTTGCTACAAAATATATGACGACAAAATAGCTTTTAGATGTCAATAGAATGAATCTAGTGGGCTGTGATCGGAAACGTGAACGCCAAAGTTGAAACTTGGCCAACTCTCCGTTCCCGATCCTGGACTCCGGCAAGCTTTTCGTTAATTGTGAATGCTCACATTTAAATGTACACATTTTAACAATTTTACCGTTTTCGTTTTCGTTCCGATTTTCGTTTCCGGTTTATTGTGAACCAGCCTTAACTTGTCTCAATCAGGATTTCAACCTGGGCCCGCTCGTTTCACTGTCAGACGCGCTATCCGTTACTCCGCAGCAGTGGACTAGAGAGTCTGTTACTTGTACAAGAAAAATATGAAGTTATGAGAATGGATAGAAATGTATAAAATTCCTATTTCTTTTGTAATGAGTCAGTGCCAGAATTTTTAAGATTATGTAGAAAATGAAGAAAATCTGAGCGATTGAAATTAACTCTTACTTTTGGAGAACCTTATGCTTGTCATCTCGTTGCATTACATAATTAGAGTTACGAGGGCCTGGTACATCGCACTGAAATATTGGCCGTTTCTGTTTGGGTTACGTGACACGTTGCAGTCACTGTCTCGCCCCCGGTTAATATCAACTTTTGGACTTGTTACACATTCTTACTCACTCGATGACTAAGCACGAGCCAGGGAGTCGCAGGTTTATATAGGCCTATGCTTAAGTTCGATGCTAAACTGCTGTGAGCAATCACTTCGTAACGCTTTACGTTTATGCTGAAAAAGGAGACCCCGAGTATTTCTCAAAACTGTGAAATGAAAAATCACTAAAAATCGTAACTTATAATGAGTAGCTCATTGCAACAGGCTACACTCCACACATTTTCGCGCATCGTAAAATAAATAACTTAAAATGAATACATACTCAACAGCCTTACGTAATAAATTACATCCATTTTCAATTCAAATATTGTGAACATACTTTCATTAACACTGTATTGTATGACGTAAATTACTCTGATATTTTTTTTTCAATATTCTACTGCTCCCTTAGAAGATATACAGGGACATCATTTTATTTTACTTCACTCCCACCCCTTCCACTAGTAAACTTCCAACCGTTCACGACACAGAGTCGAGGGCGCGTAAGCAGTACTGAGTTAGGAGTATAGTACGTTCCAGAAATATGTTCGCGTTTTCCAGTGACGAAAGAGCTTTCAATATTGAATCATATTTTCGCACAGGTACTGTCGTCCGTTTGCCTACGTCACATCCCGGTTTCCCCCACCTGCTTCTGTTCCCCCTCTGTAAAGTCTAGTAGCTGGGCTCTCTTAGCTCTTTTCTGAAAACATTAATTTCTGTTAGGAATTGGACGTCTACGTAATATTATAAAAGTATTTAAAATAACTTAAATAAAAGGGCCTCGTTAAGTAATTAACTGTCACGTGATTCACACCCCTTTCTACGACCCTGCGACAAAACAACTTGAACGGACAGTAGATAGCATTTCTGAGTAATTTTATCTTTTCGGATCGGGCAGAAGTGAAGATTGAATTTACAGTACGTAAGGTACTCTTTTATAGAGTAAGTACAGAATTATTTCAACATGAGTTACTCGTACGAAGGACGAAACTGGTAATTGGAATTGGGTACAATAGTCTATAGTGTGATAATATGCACAAAAGAACTGAAGCCTGCTATCGAAATGAACGGCCACCATTTTAAAATATGTGTTTAAATATTCATATTATGATTATTTTTCAATTTAACTTCATTCTCTATATTCTACGCTAATGTGCTGTAACAGTACTATATACATTGCATAATTAATACGTCCGAATGGATAGCTCAGTTCGTGAGTGAAAACACTAAGTGGTAATACAGTACTGTATTTTGATTAAACAAAAACCTAATTAAAATTATCAAACTCAAAATTGCGATATTTCCTAGTTTACATAAATGGATGAACTACTTTTCTTCCCTCCTATACCTAGTAAAGTGATTTGTATTTTACGCCAGTAGCATCGAACTCCAGTCGTGGAAGGGGTAGCAAACGGTGTTTCCTGTTTCAATCGTTAATAGAAAGGTATAGCCAGATTAATATTAAAAATGTTAGTAGAAATAAAATGATGTCCCTGTATAAATGCCTTTCAAGCTATTTGTAACTAAATGTCAAGTTTTTATAGTCCATATTTATAACCGAGAGAGGTAGCTCATTAGAGATGAACAAACCTGTGCTGTGTTCGTTGCACTTGTCTTTCAAGTCTCGTCTCGTAACTCTCGTGCGCTTCGAGTCTCGCTCATCATTCTCGTAATAGTATTTGGTCGGCGTGGAAAGATTTCGTAACTTTGAATAACATACATCATTGAAATAAATAACATTAGAGATGTTTAATAGATACAAAAAGGCAAAACAAAACAGTATCATAGTTATCAAAATGTTCTAGTTCTGTTATCAGATATTACCTGTGGTGATATAAATAGAAAAAAGTCTCAAATAAATTTGCGACTGAAAGGTAGCCTAAGGCAGAGCGCCCACTGGAACGACAAGCGACAGCAACACGACACGGATTTGATGCTTTGCTTGTTGTTAACGTGTATGTTCTTATATAACCCATGATATGAAATGAACGGAAGCCCACTCATCTGATCAGACAACAACTCGACACTATCTGTGTTGTGTTGTGTCGCTCACAGTGCTGCATGCTCAACTTTTTGTTGTATCAGTTGTGAGTTGGTAATACAAGGGTTAAGCTGAGAGACGATCCTAATTTCAATATAGCCTTTATTGAACTTATTAAAGATTTGCCATGTCTTTTGATACTACATCTTTTTTCGGATTGAAAACACAATAAACCTATTGCAAAATCATGTTATCTTATTTACACAGAATAATTTACCGCTCAATATTATAACAGGGCGAAATATCCTAATAACCTTTGCTCACTTTCTGCTACCTGGAGCTCGGATTTCACACACAATCTCAGTCCCATGTGTCGCATTCAGCTCTAGAATATTACTGCTTTCCATTGACTAGCTAAAGGAATATATAAAGGATTCTGTATAACAAAATGACAAAATGTTAGGAGTGTCCGTAAATAGGACCTGTCCGGTAATTGGTCCCTCTACCCTATAAACATATTGTAAACACATGCTTACTTTGATGTGGACGAGAAACGATCAATTATTATTTATCTGATGTATAAACACATAGGTCTATTTACTTGATAGTTACCAGAAGGCGTTCTTCAGCATTGACTGAAATCCTGAAGTTAGTGTTCTTTTTATAAATTGCAGATCCAACTTTCTGTACCAACAGATTAAATGTTTCTCTACTCCTTCTGTAGAATATTTTAAATCTTTCTGGGTATATGTTTAATTCTTTGAACAGATTAAAAGCACCGCGTTGTTCTAAATTAGCATGCCAAAAAGGATGCACCCAGAATCGTCTCCTATGTTTTCTGTCACTGTAATTTGATATTAGCTAAATTGAGAACGTCCTCATCCTCCGACGACATGTTGTATGAATGAATCAGTCCAGTGAGTACCAGATCACTTTCCTGTCATTTTGCTATCATAGCTCGTGTTGGATCAGTGTTTTTGTCGTATCACTATCATATTAGTGGGCTCTCTACCTTAGATATTCTAATGTCTGACATACACTATTCGGTTTATTCTATATCTTTTACGCCTCAAATCTCTGTTTCCTGTTGGATTATACTGAAAGGTAGCCTTAGATACTCTAGTGCAGGACAGGCAAGGAGTACTCCCCGCTTTAGCAATACAGAACAGGAGCGTGCCTGTACGGGTACACAGCTGAGTAGCTGAGGTATCTGCAGTCTGTGTGGTGACGTGATCTAGGCCTGTACAGCTGTGCAGTTCATGAACGGCGCAGTGGTGGAAGGTCATGCTTATATCTTATCAGTAGTACCACTGCTTGTGTGATTGTAAATAAACTGTACGTAACTAATAAAATAAGCAGTAACTAGAGAAACAAACTAAATTAACAGTAAGTAAACATGTTTATTCTACTCGTATTAAATTATAAAATTCTTTGCTGTGCTTAAATAGTAGTAGGAGTAGTAGTAGTGGTGGTGGTGGTGATAATAATAATAATAATAATAATAATAATAATAATAATAATAATAATAATAAATCACAGCTTTTAGGTTAAATTTCTTGTCAAAGAAAACAACACCACAGTTTGTAAATCTAAAACTCTATAAACAACATAAGCGTACCTAGCAAACAAGCAAATTATAGTGAAAATAATTAACACAACAGGAACTAATACATAAATTTCATACACGGCAATATTTTAAAAAATCAGAATACAAAATAATAACAGATTTACAAAGGTCTTAGAATTTTTTTTCCTCTGCCTTTTAATAATATTTTCAATGGATGGTGTAACGAACTTTGATACAGCAAGTCTCTCTAACCTACGAAGTGCAATCGTCACACTTACTCTTAATTTGTCTTCACTCTTTTCGTTCTCGATATTATGCTTCTGGATCGAACTTTAGATTGTTAATCACATTAAATACAAATTGAAATAATACCACTTAGCCTTACGTCCTCACTTAGTACAGTGAGTAAATTCATCCTTTCATCATTAACGATACCTTTTATTTTTCAGCATGGAACACATCATCTTGAAAGACGAAAATAATCGCAATGATAATAATGATTTATAACTATAGTTACAAATAACTTACAGTGTATTTATACAGTATAATAATACAGAACATATAATACAGAAAAAATACATCGGACTGCAGAATATAATTACAACAGTAGAAATAGAAATAAAATAATACATCAATATAAAAAGGGGGTACAATAATATTAATAAAATTTGAGGACCGAATGAGCAGCGGTCGTGTTCGGTCGCAGTTCAGATATTTTATTAACACTGTATAAGAGGAATATATGAAATAAAATGAAATCAAATAGAAACCTTTACAATAAATTTAAAATGTTCGGTTTATTACATTGTACCCTTCTTAGCAAGAAAATGCTTACTAAATTTGTTCTTGAATACTGTTAAAATCTGGCAGTCGCTTATGTCGCTGGGTACTGTATTCCACAAGATAGTGAATGACGAATACTTTAATGTTTTAGTAGACTTGGCTCTGGATCATTCACGAGTCACAGAAATGTGTTTGTGATATGATAAGAGATGCTAATTCTATAACAGTGAAGCTCCTTTCATTAAGGATAGTAACTCCTTGGCTTGGCCTGGGGCCTTTATATAATTTGAATATTCGTAACGAAGAGTACGGATAATTTTGTATATAAGAAATTTCTCCGGAACAAAGCGGTACGCTGACATACTGGCCAGTTCATTTCATATAAGTCTTCACTTTATGCAGAAAACAAAAGCACATGTAATCGAGTATTCGATTTCAAGTTCATTATAATTTAGTGTTTTCGATTGAAATTAAGACCCGTTAAATTTTTTATTAAAGTGATTATTAGATATAGCAAAAAAAGGTAGTAATAAATCGTGGTGTCAGACAAGAGTATCCTCTATCACCTTCTTTATTTAATTTATAGTCCACACCTGTGGAGTAGCGGTCAGCGCGTCTGGCCGCGAAACCAGGTGGTCCGGGTTCAAATCCCGGTCGGGGCAAGTTACCTGGTTGAAGTTTTTTCCGAGGTTTTCCCTCAACCCAATACGAGAAAATACTGGGTAACTTTCGGTGCTGGGCCCCGGACTCACCGGCATTATCACCTTCATTTCATTCAGACGCTAAGTAACCTAGATGTTGATACAGCGTCGTAAAATAACCCAATAAAATAAAAATAAAATAAATTTAATTTATATATAGACGCGGTCATTTTAAAATAGCAGATCAGTTTAAATAAACATTTCAAAATAGATAATAAATTGTTAGATACAATATTATTTGCCGATGAACAAGTAGTGATTTCCAGTTCTGAAGATGATCTACAAAGAGCCATTTTTACATTGGAAGAAATAAGTGCCAATTATAATTTTAAAATATCAAAGAATAAAACTAAAATTTTAGCATTTAAAGGACATGATTCCTTAAGAGCAAAAATAGTAACTGATAATACAATTTTAGAGCAAGTGAATAGTTTTAAATATTTAGGTTTTAGCTTATCCTATATTAAAAGTGAAGATATTAATGATAAAATAAATTTAATCTGATGTGTGGCACTATTAAAAGAACCCTTAAAAATACGAGGAAAGAAACAAAAATGAAATTTTATAAAGTAATGGCTGTTCCTATATTAATGTATGGCTCGGAATGTTGGACGATCACTAAGAGACAAGAACAAAGATTGGACGCAATAGAGATCAGATTTAAAAAAAAAATGTAGCAGGATATACTCTACTAGATAAAAAACGAAATGAAGATGTAAGAAAAGAATTAAATATTTTCAAACTTACTGATCGAATAGTTAAATATAGGAACGCCTGGAAACAACATATTGATAGAATGCCAGAAGAAGGATTTCCAAAACTGATGTTAAATTATAGAACGTATGGAGAGAGAAATACTGGACGCCCACACAGAAGACGGTCTGAACAATTTTAACAATTCTAGCTTTCATGAAACCGGAACGAGCCTATGGCTTAATCTTTGTATGGTTGATGATGATGATGATGATGATGATGATTATTATTATTATTATTATTATTATTATTAGATATCGGAAGTTAAGGCACTAAGAAATGGTATTTTAGGCGCCTAAAAAGGCTCTAAAACAACAAAAATAGGACAATAAAAGGCATTGAAATTATATTGAATCACTCATAATTAATAAAGTAAACATCCATAAGACCATAAATAACTTAACAAAGTGCACTGGAAAAGTAGTTTCTCTGTTCTATGGACTTGTTTCACTTGTATTTATGAATCCACAACTTCACGTCCATAATTTGAGTTTCAATAAGCAACAAGCAAATTTTCAAGATTAACATACAAACTTCTGTCACGTTTATTGAACAAAATCAGTTGATATGCTGAAAAAGATCTCTCAACGTATACTGATGTGACTGAAGCACACTTACACAGTGCCATCCTAGCTACACGATAATCTCTCCATTAGTAGTGAAAGCAGGAAATTCTGCTACCCACTGACGATATAAAAATGCTTTCGATGTTTTCAATTTTGACATTTGTCACCATACAACAGTAGCCTCACAAAGACAATCCTAGACTGGCTGCGTACTTCGTGTTCTCAACACAGTGCTGGAGTCAGAAGGACAAGGTCGATTCCGGAGTAAGCAAAACAGCGATGTTGCATTGCAACAGGGTGTACCATATCTATGGCTACTATAATAAATGTAATTTCCTTAGTTTCGACCGCAGAAATAAATGCAGTATTGTTGAGTGAGTGGTCATGTAAATAAAAAAGGCAAAAAAGTGTATATAAAAGCAAAAAAATGGCAAAAAAGAATATATTAAGGGTATATGTACGTGAACGACCACAAATATTATCAGAAAATGCAGGCTCTAAATTTCTTAAATTTTATAAGAAAATGAACTCACAATTGGAAAAAAATTACAAGGTACCACAACAAGACTTATTAGAACTTAAATATCTTATAAAAGTATAAAAAAGGTTACTAATATTTTTCAAACTAGTTTTATCAAATTATGAAAAAAAATTCTGCATTTACATCATTTGGTAACCATAACATTGTTATGGTCTCTCTGACATCTTTTATATTTTTCCTTCGTGTAATAAACACTCTTTTCTGAAAAGTAGACTACTCTCAGACATGTAGAGTTGTTTATTTTAATACAATTAATTTTCTATTTGTCCTATGTAAAATACATTAAAATTTACATAAAGTTTTGTGACATAATTTTTCTATTTTCAAAGAAAAGGGCATTATTGTAGTCTACCTTTTGCATAAATGCATGTTAAATCAGTGAACAAAATTTCAGAATTCTATCTCTTAATGATTGTGGAGTTATGAAATAATATATGTGAAAATTTTCAAATCATGGAAAATTTAATTTAAAGTAAAAAGCGAATTCTTAAACATATTATTAGTAACCTTTTTTATTTTTATAAGATATTTAAGTTCTAATAAGTCTTGTTGTGGTACCTTGTAATTTTTGTCCAATTGTGAGTTCATTTCCTTATAAAATTTTAGAAATTTAGAGCCTGCATTTTCTGATAATACTTGTGGTCGTTCACGTACATAAGTATACCCTTAAAAAAAAAAAAAAAACGTTAACGGCGAAAAACGCAAAAAAGGCATGATCAAACTTCATCCGAATGCTTCACTTCTCATGATTCGTGCACATTTACTAAAATCCTTTAAGTATGAACATTCAAATAAAATAGACATTTTCCTAAACATCCTATGTCTAGTGATTGTATTTGATAATCATTATTGGATAAATTGACTGGTAGATACTGAATATGAACATAAATACTTTCTGTAATTTAGGAGAAATTTATGTAAGCTTATATAGACGGACAGACAGATTGACGGCATGCCTAAAATCGCTCTTCCAGTACCAGAGATGCTAAACCTTGTGTTTCTACGAAAATCTCGAAATACATTTTCTCATTAATTCAATATTTTCTATAAAGTAAAAGAAAAATAACAAACATTTTGAATGTTTGATATCTTCGCAATCAGACGGAGGGAATGGTATGTTTTGACGTAACAATCATATACCCGTAGCTAACGAGAAAGACACGCTACGGCGCGAACAGGAGTCACATGGTTATAGTAGTAGTAGTAGTAGTAGTAGTAGTAGTAGTAGTAGTACTAGTAGTAGTATTTATTTATTTAACCTTGTAGAGATAAGGCCGTCAGGCCTTCTCTGCCCCACTACTAGGAGATTCCAACTATAATATGAAGAATAAAATTACAATTAGTATTAGATTTACAGTTACAATTACAAATAAAATTACAATATTAAATTTACAATTACAATTACAATGAAAATCAAAGTACGAAAAGATTACCTAACTAATGAAAGCTAGATTTATGTATTGTGGGTCCCTATCACCACGGCATGGCGCGTCCTCAGGTTGCGGATAGAGGAGACGGCCTCCAGATATGGAGGGTAGCTACGAATATATTGAATAAGCAGTCGTGGACAGCCGATAAGGGGTGGTCCTCCAGCTTGGGGGTTGGGCGAAGGGCTAACAACCCATCACCGTAAAAAACAGCTTGTTACAAAACTTAACAGTAAGCCTCGGAATGGGAAGACCACAGCAAAGGAAAAAGGTTATAAGTGTCATCTAGTCTTCTGTCAAAAAATCTGAAAGTTAGAATTTATAAAACAGTTATATTACCGGTTGTTCTGTATGGTTGTGAAACTTGGACTCTCACTTTGAGAGAGGAACAGAGATTAAGGGTGTTTGAGAATAAGGTGCTTAGGAAAATATTTGGGGCTAAGAGGGATGAAGTTACAGGAGAATGGAGAAAGTTACACAATGCAGAGCTGCACGCATTGTATACTTCACCTGACATAATTAGGAACATTAAATCCAGACGTTTGAGATGGGCAGGACATGTAGCACGTATGGGCGAATCCAGAAATGCATATAGAGTGTTAGTTGGGAGGCCGGAGGGAAAAAGACCTTTGGGGAGGCCGAGACGTAGATGGGAAAATAATATTAAAATGGATTTGAGAGAGGTAGGATATGATGATAGAGACTGGATTAATCTTGCTCAGGATAGGGACCAATGGCGGGCTTATGTGAGGGCGGCAATGAACCTCCGGGTTCCTTAAAAGCCAGTAAGTAAGTAAATAATGAAAGCTAGATAATTTATCATAGAAAAACAAAGAATATTTTATATTTACTGAATTACAAATTAAACCTAGAATAACAACATTGTATAGCGATGAAATTATCGGATATTGAAATATTTTGTGATAGATTAAGGAAACTATTTACAAGAAATCAATTACTGACCAAGTGCCTAATTAGTTTGCGTTTGAATTCAATTTTATTTCGACAGTCCCTGATGCTAGCAGGTAGCGAATTCCAGAGTCTTGGCAGGGCTATTGTGAAAGAGGATGAGTATGAGGAGGTGCGATGGAATGGTATTGTTAGTATTGTTTCATGGCGAGAGCGTGTGTTCAGATTGTGGTGGGAAGAAAGGTAAGTGAAGCGAGACGACAGGTACGAAGGAATAGAAGAGTTCAAGATTTCGAAGAGAAAGAGAAGTGAATGTAAATTTCTTTTCCTATCTAGTTTAAGCCAACCTATTGCTTCCAGGGATGGAGTAATATGATCATATTTACGAACATTGCTTACAAAACGTACAGACAAATTATGAGCACGTTGAAGTTATAGTGGTCTAGTCATGGCCATCTTGACAATCGCGTAATATAAATACATGTTCAAAGTTAAAAAAAATAAAGGAATTAGTGTATTAAGCCGTGGTTAAGCTCATGTTAAACGTGCATTTATATATAAACTTGTTCAGTGTTGGCCATGTTATGACTAAGAATGTGACGTCGCGCCTGTCTTTCTCGTTAGCCACGCGTACCAGAACGGAAAATGTTTTCCAGAAATACTAGTATGTATATCTTACCAGTTCAGTGCTTAAAAATAATCAATTCCCAATCCAGTAGAGTCTCTAAGGGCCGTAACACACTTGAAGAGTTTTCGCTAGCGAGAAATGTGTTGCGAGAAAGAGGCGAAGAGCACTCCTCCACACATTTGGCGAGTTCTCGTTATCACAGATCACACCTTGCTATGATCATCTACGTACTGCCTTCATGCAGAAAGCATTTTTCTGATTATTGTAATCACTCGTTGGGGGAAATATTATAGGTTATGTATTTACGTATATTGTCGTACTTAAATATACAGGGACATCACTTTATTTTTACCAACATTTTTAACATTAACCTGGCTATACTCGGAAACACTGATGCCCCCTTCCATTACAGGAGTTTGATGTTACTAGTGCAATATGTAAAAAATCATTTTACTAGCTATAGGAGGAGAGAAAAGTAGTGTATCCATTTATGTTGTAGGGAAATACGATATTACGATTTTCAGTTTGATCATCACTTTTACGGTATTTATCAAAATACAGTAGAGTAGTAACATTTTTTTTTTTCAAAAACTCAACTTTTCAGGCGGCTATGTTCCTTATGTAATGTCTACTTTATTTAGCATATTAATTATTGATGTTAACATACAATATAGAGAGTGCATTTAAATTGAGGGGGTCATAAGTAAAGGACTGTAAGTGCACTTAAGTTACTTTTGAGAAAATGGGGTTTAAATATTTAAGCTTTCGTAAAATCGGTGAAATTTTTATTTAAATTTTAATGTGTGATGCGATTAAAATATCCCTTTGCCACTAAAATTTTAGATACTTTTGCTTAACTCACGTTATTACAAATGTCACTAGCATTCCTTTGCTTCTAGCCTCCTCAATTCAAAATAAGCTAATCTGAATTTTTAAACAAGTTGCTGAAACTGGTTGCCGTTCATTACAATGCAGGCTTCAATTCTTTATGCATATTATTAAAAACATTTTGAAGCATATTTCTCTGAAATTGAATTTATCGTTTCTTGAATATAATTTTTTAGTACGATATTATTAATATAGGTTCTTTCTTCTATAGAAAACGCAATCATATTTATGAAACACACTATACACTGCAGTGTTTACTTCACTGCTTGAAGACTTCGAATACTACAGCGGCCGTAAGTTTGTGTGTCTGACGGGAGCAAGGACATTAGTGAAGGGGTGGGAGTGAAGTACATTCAGAAATGCAGGTACAATAAAAATGCAAGTAAAAATAAAATGATGTCCCTGTATAACCTGTAAGTATAAATTATTGTCGTACTTTACAAATTACGTACGAACGCTGTGTTGAATCTGAGTATTCAGATGATGAGGAAATGGAGTTACATGAACATATTTTGTTAATGAAAAGAAAAAGTAGGCCTAAAATTAAAGCCAGAAATATCTGAAAATCACATTGTATCTTATGAAAATAAGGGCGAGTTTTGGACACTGGTTTCGATTTGAATGATGATACGTTTAGGCGTTATTTCAGGTTCAATAGACCACAGTTTTTTTTGCCATTCATGATATGATAGAGAATTCTTTGCTATATTCTGATTAAAATTACGTAAACTGTTAAGACATATAGATACATTATTTCAAATGTTTAATTAATACTATTAAATCTCATAAAATAAAATAGAGCCCTATTTATTTTCAGTTAATCTGATATTTATCTCCAGATTTCTTCTTTAAGTTTCGTGTTTTTATAGTTTTCATCCCGTGTATCATATAAATAGGCCTACGGGTTACATCGTACAAGTTCGATAAGTTTCTGACTGCAATTATCAGCCATCTTTCCTCATTTTCAAATAAAAACAATACAATTCATCGCCACCTGTGATATCTTTTTCTACATTCAATCGTCATGAAGAGCATAAATGTCAAACATCTTTGATAAATGTGCCAAGAAAATTCGCTGAGCTACCGATTCCAGCGAGAAACTCGCGCGAGGTTATTGCCTCGAGCGAGACTCTCTTCCAGTATGTGGACATCCATTTGAATCCATGTTATCAATTTCTTAATTTTCTCGCAACACACTTCTCGCTGGCGAAAACTCTGCAAGTGTGTTACGGGCCTAAGGAATAGAACTTCAATCCTC
This sequence comes from Periplaneta americana, assembly GCF_040183065.1. NCBI lineage: Eukaryota > Metazoa > Arthropoda > Insecta > Blattodea > Blattidae > Periplaneta > Periplaneta americana. The sequence continues at coordinate 126,045,704 of NC_091129.1, forward strand.
ACATTGAAAACACATCATCAAACTGAGTCAGCGCTGGGAGTTTCCAGTCTTTTTATAGAATGCTTCTTTATTGTTTGAGGCTTGACTGTTTAAATTACGAATTATGCACATAAGCTCCTTCTAGTCCTACGATGGCGAACAGAAACAAACACAGGTAGTGATGTAGCTATTCTGAAGGTTGCTTTTGACATGATCGTATCTTTCAAGATCCCTTCATGATTCTTGCGGTTTATAATGGGAAACTTTCTGCCTTCGTATATTTCCTTTTTCAAGTTGCACTAAATATTACCAACTGCGCAAAATAAATTTAAAGCGAAACGTAAGACTATTTTAAGTACGCTGCGAGTACAGAGCAGTGACATACGAATAATAACAATCTGGTGATTGCACTTGCAGTGCGAGCTGTCATGAATGCTGCCCACACACATTAACTTGCAGTCGTTACTGTGCACGTATTTGGTTGTACGCAGTTTAACATAAATTTATGAGCCGGCAAACTTTGCAGTGTCAAAATGTCAGATGCTCACATTTTCAAACTCAAGACTTAATTATGAATATTTTCAGACTGGTTTTGGAAGGAAGTCCTTCGCACATTCTTCATATGGACTTTGGAGTAACACAACTTTTCTTATCCATGCACTGGGAATATGCAATGGAATATGGAAAATGGAATAATGGAATATGGTGCTGCATGTTGGGATCCTTACAGATTAGAACATATTAAGACACTGGAGAAAATTAAAAAACGGGCTCTCAAGTGTTGTAATAATTCACCATTAAAATGGGACACACTCACGGACCGGAGAACGCGAATTCGATTATGCGCAATGTTCAAAACATACAGAGGTGAGCCTGCCTGGAGAGAAATAAAAAATAGATTGCAGCCGCCAAATTACTCTTCAAAGAACGACCACTCACATAAATTGAGGGAAAGAAGACAGAGGACGGACACTGGAAAGTTTTCTTTTCTCAATCGTACTATCAGGGACTGGAATGCTTTACCTGCAGACTTACTAAAGGCTTTACCAGTAACCAAAAATGTATTTAAAAATAGGCTTAAGGACTTTATTAATAGACGGTAGTATATTATACACACTACTTAAGGGGTGTAATTGATATCTTGTTATTTGAAATGTTCTATCAGTGAGGAAGTGTGTTGCATCAGTGAAGTGTGTAGTGTCAGTGAAGTCTATTGTGTAAGTGAAGTGTGTTGGTGTCAGTGAAGTGGCTGTGCAAAGTATTTGAACAGTGAAATGGTTAGAATGTTAGTGAAATCACGATAGAATCAGTGCAGTGAGTGAGTTGACAGCGAAATAAGTGTAGTGCCGAAAGGTACTTGTGCAGGTATGAACCTATCACAATCGTGGTTCTCAGTTCGAACTTAGGGTTAAGATACAAATTATATTTACTTTAAATGTTATTTTAAGTGACAATGCTTCATTTAATTTAGGATGCTCCTTGTTGATGTTGTTATTATTATTATTATTTATTATTATTATTATTATTATTATTATTATTATTATTATTATTGTTATTATTATTATTATTAATTATTGTTTTTTATTAGTTACCACTGCCACCGGGTATATATCCATTTGCAGTGTGAATAAATACATACACATACATACATATTTTCCCAACAAGTAAAACTTTTGAAACACGATGATAACTTAAAAGTCCATAGCATGTTGCTGAATGAATTCAGAAAACTCTGGTACCTTACAGCCTACTGTTCTTCGTGGTATATTATACAGGATGTTCTGAAAAAGTTCCAGTATTTAGAGAGGCACTAGTATGCATCAAAACAAGAAATGAAAGTGGTACAAACATGGGTTCTAAAATTAATATCTTATGAGAAATAAGCAAATGTTTGCTATCACTGTAATAACAGCATATCTTTCACTGTGAGCTCTCTGGCAAGAGGAAATAGAATGCAACCATTTGTCACTATGTATTACAAGCATACCTTTGTGATTATATCGAGAGGACGCTTAAGCAGACGGCAGTACGTTAGAGTACTACTGCAGTAGTATTACTGTACCTGACAGGTAAGTTAGTTTCGTCTTGACACAAATAAAAAACAAAAGGTATGCTGTGTAATACGTAGTGACAAAGAGTTGAATTTTGTTTCCTCTTACCAAAGAACTCACAGTGGAAGATATGTGACTCTTACAGTGATGGTAAACATTTGCTCATTTCCCAGAAGATATTAATTTTAGGACCTATGTTTGTAGGACTTTTATTTCTTGTTTTGATGCATACTATCTTCTCTCTAAATATTGAAACCTTTTTTCAGAACACACTGTATAACCTCTGCAGTCTATAATGGACTCCATATTTATTAAAATCTTATGTTAGAAGATCTACATTATTTAATAACATCTGGAGTCTTATTCAACCAGCTATAGACAATTCAATGTACAATTTGTTTCTCCCGCTGTTGTCAGAAGACCTAAAAATAAGCAAAAGATTGCATGCAAAGATACAGTCAATTTAACTTTTTTTTAAATTACAGGCACATATTAGTTCATACATGTTTGCTTATCATCATTTGCAGATCAAGTATTAGACCAAAGTAATTTGTTGCGGTCTCCTGTCAATGCTTCGTAGGAAATCCCAAATCCTTGTAACCTCGTGGACCATAAGACAGAAACTGTTTAGCTATTCTGCTTGGAGGCATCTACGTGTGATTTCCAATGTCCACGATATTGTTGAATGTATTTGACAATTAGGTTCATGTACATATCTTTCATGATGTCAACATTTCTTCGATGTTCGAGAAGGGAACAACCTGCGGTTCTCCTCATGAATCTCATCTTCGCCACCATCAAATGTTTCTCATTCGTCTACCCGATTGTCCACGCCTTACTACCATATGTTAGAACAGATCTAGCAGTAGTCTTATGGGTTTGGAGTCTAGTGTGTTTCTGTACTCGTGATGGCTTAAAAACTTGATTTATTATCCCACTGACATTAATATATTTTTATATTTTGATCACGATCTTGAAGAGCGTTGAGTGACTTCCTTTCCTATTGCGGATATATGCATCTCCAGCAGTCTTACATGTCGTACCAACATAACTTTTTTCCTTTATGTTCCATTATACTAGAGCCGTGTCCATGTGGTTTTCCTGTCGCATCTGTGATATGAAGAGCAAAATAAATGTGGCCCATTTCTGCACGTAATGCCTAAGCATGTTTCATACGATAGGAGTAGAGTTTTAGATAAAATTGACAAATTGTGTATGATATAGCCTTCTTTACAGACAGTCGTCTAAGATTCTTCTTGACTCTTGCTGCCATAGCAACGCTAAGAACAGCTTCGATTGCAAGAACACGCCTACGTCCATCAATGCGTGGCGTGTTAACAAACCCAATTTCTTTAAACGTGTGATACCATAACATTATCGACTTGTAATTCTTCGAATACCATACTCACGGCGAAAACGATGTTGTACTGATGTTACACTTTAAAATCCTGCAAAACATAACATGCGCTCAGAACATTGCGTTGCAGTAAATGGCATTTTGTTTATTCTATCGTTGCTAAAAATAATCTGATTTATTTTGTTCGTGACAAGAATGATACAAAACACCCCTGTTTTTTAACATCATATTGAAACTGGAATAACTTTCCTATCGAACTCGATATAATTTAATAGCGATTTTGTTTTATATCTTTCCAAACGGATCAGACTGTATTTTTCAGAGCATAGAATAATAATAATAAATATCTTATGAATTATTCTATTATGAGTTCTGTTTGGGTCTCTGTCCAAAACCATATACTTCAGATCTAGCCGACAACTTATTTTAAAAATTCCATTTCTACTTTTGTGTATAATGGTAGTACAGGTATGAATCGCACTGCTAGATGACCAAACAAATGTGAGTCAATCATCTGGCGCCTTCATTTTATGTCTGGTCAAGCAATTTTTTTTTAATTTTATGTTTTATTTAACGACGCTCGCGATTGCAGAGGTTGTATCAGCGTCGCCGGATGTGCCGGAAGTTTGTCTCGCAGGAGTTTTCTTTTACATGCCAGTAAATCTACTGACATGAGCCTGTCGCATTTAAGCACACTTAAATGCCATCGACTTGGCCCGGGATCGAACCCGCAACCTTGGGCATAGAAGGCCAGCGTTATACCAACTCGCCAACCAGGTCAACTGGTCAAGCAATATTTGATAAGACTTTATAATGGAGACGAACTGAAAGGTTTTTTCATAGTGAAGTAATTTTTAAGGAGCACGAAGCAAATCGTAATGTTGCAAGCTGGAAGGTTGCGGGTTCGATTCCCGATGGAGTCATGTTTTTTTTTTCCATTGATCTAATGCTTTCGGCCGCATTATGGCTCTGGGATTTACTCAATAAATGAGTAGCGGATATTTCCTTGGGGGTAAAGGCGGCGGGCACGTAGAACTGGCATGGCTGCCACCTAGTGCTGAGTGTTTGTACAGATGGGAGCCTTAACCCCACGCCACCCTGTCTTCCATGTCCCATGATGAGGGTGACTTTACCTAGTAATTTTTAAAATATAAAATACGGAAAACAACTATGTATTATTCGGAATTCGACCCAGTTCACAAGAACTTCTATATTAAAGACATCCTGAGGAATAAAAAAAAATAAATCCATGGAGCTATAGCCCATGAAGGGCCAAGACCGACCAGCCGGTTGCTGGCCTCACGTCCACATGCCGAAGCAGAGGTGGACGATCATCCAACCAGAATGGAGTTATCACGTGGTTAGCACAATGATCCTCCCAGCCGTTATAGCTGTCTTTCGTAACCGGGTTTCGCTACCTATCGTAGCTCCCCAAGTGCATCACGATGTTGTGTGGGCACCGGTCCCATACACTGGCCGAAATTTCATGAGAAAATTTCTTCCCCAATGGGGATTCGAAACAGCGCGCATTCCGTAACGCGAGTCTTAGGCAGGATGTTTTAGACCACGACGCCACGGCGCGGGACCATCCTGAGGAATAAACTTTGTGAATTCCAGTATGGCTTTGTCGTCCACGCATGTGGAGTAACGGTCAGAGCGTCTGGCCGCGAAGCCAGGTGGCCCGGATTCGAATCCCGGTCGGGGCAAGTTACCTGGTTGAGGTTTTCTCCGGGGTTTTTCCTCAGCCCAATACGAGAAAATGCTGGGTAACTTTCGGTGCTGGACCCCGGACTCATTTCACCGGCATTATCACCTTCATTTCATTCATACGCTAAATAACCTAGATGTTGATACTTACTTACTTACTTACTTACATACTTACTTACTTACTTACTTACTTACTTACTTACTTACTTACTTACTTACTTACTTACTTACTTACTGGCTTTTAAGGAAACCGGAGGTTCATTGCCGCCCTCACATAAGCCCGCCATTGGTCCCTATCCTGAGCAAGATTAATCCATTTTCTATCATCATATCCCACCTCCCTCAAATCCATTTTAATATTATCTTACCATCTACGTCTCGACCTCCCTAAAGGCCTTTTTCCCTCCGGCCTCCCAGCTAACACTCTATGTGCACTTCTGGATGTGCCCATACGTGCTACATGCCCTGCCCATCTCAAACGTCTGGATTTAATGTTCCTAATTATGTCAGGTGAAGAATACAATGCGTGCAGTTCTGTGTTGTGTAACTTTCTCCATTCTCCTGTAACTTCATCCCTCTTAGCCCCAAATGTTTTCCTAAGCACCTTGTTCTCAAATACCTTTAACCTATGTTCCTCTCTCAAAGTGAGAGTCCAAGTTTCACAACCATACAGAACAACCGGTAATATAACTGTTTTATAAATTCTAACTTTCAGATTTTTTGACAGCAGACTAGATGATAAAAGCTTCTCAACCGAATAATAACAGGCATTTCCCATATTTATTCTGTGTTTAATTTCCTCCCGAGTATCATTTATATTTGTTACTGTTGCTCCAAGATATCTGAACTTCTCCACTTCTTCAAAAGATAAATTTTCAGTCGCGGACAGCCGATGAGGGGTGGTCCTCCAGCTTGGGGGTTGAGCGAAGGGCTAACAACCCATCACCGTAAAAAACAGCTTGTTACGAATCCTTCAAATAAGCCTCAGAATGGGACTGATTCTCTGGCACGACCACAGCAAAGGAATAAGGTTTTGAGATGTTGATACAGCGTCGTAAAATAACCCAATAAAATAAAATAAAATTAAAGTATAGGTTCGTGAATCACCCTGTAGCACATGTGCACGGGCGTGCTTGTGGAACACCTTCAGTAGATTTTTTAGGATTCGTGGTAGTGGAAGTGCTATGAGATCATTTTTCTCAGAGTAATTCGACTTTCTGCTCCAGCTTTATTCCATCATTGCCTCTATTGCCATCGTCATACCACGTCACCATCGCCGAATACTCCTGCAATTAAAAAGTTAATTATTTAAAGAATAATAAGTAAAAATTTACGTATAAAGAGATCTACATAATTAAATTAAACAGTAATGTATTATTAATATATTGTATGTGTCATCCTCACTGCCGCCTTTCTTCACCCACGCTCCTTGCAGTGGACAATATCACATTTCTGCAGTCACGAGCAGCATTGTCTTGACAGCGCCAGGTAGCGTTATGGCGAAAACTAGAAATCCTGCGGCCCACTGCTAGGAGACGCAAGTCACTGCGCTCGGTAACAAGAATCAATCAAGAATGAGCGAAAGAGGTCGGGCAAGGCCCCGGGAGGGAACTCCACTCCTCAGGAGTTAGCGACTGTATTTTCGAGGGCGGATTTCCTCCAAGGTAACTCGTTGGCGAGAGGGTGGGGGTTCAGAGTCCTCGAACTCTAAAGTGTAACAATGATGGCGTGACTAAGCTTGAAGTCCGCTGCCGGGCCACAACTCGGCAGTTCAGTGTATTTTAGTAGTAGTAAAGGCCCCTGGTAGAAGCTTTTTGGCTCCACTCCGCCTAAAAAGGTAGAGAGGGTTGCTAAGCGTCGCGCCGCCGGATTGGCCGATCCCGTCGACCAATCGTCGCCCTTGTTACAACTCTGTATCACGTTGCAGACGTTTATATTGGGGACTAACATGTGAACGGGTGACAGAACGGCTTTCGAACGTAAGTGGATAGGACGTTAGTGGTGTGTGCTTGTGTGCTGGTGTTACCCGAAAGGATTATTCTCCCTCTCCACTCGGTGGCTGGATACTAGCGAGCGAGTCTGCGACGACAACGGGTTTGCTAATTGCATTGTAGTGTGCATTGCTGTGCTTCGACTGCTGTAGGAAGCCGGGAGTTGTGAAAGACTTTTCCGAAGTGTTCCTTCAACTGAGAAGAATAAGTGGAGTTTGGCATGTCGTGTTTTTATAAATTAAAAACAAATGAAACAAAAATAAAGAAGATTGTATACAGCTGATAATCACATTGCATTCCATTGTTATTCCAAAAGAACAAGTATTGTTCGATCTATTGTCCCTACAAATTATACATAAATCTGAAACCGATACACCGCAACTCTGAGCAACAATGCAGTGTTTTGAAATTATTTCGAACGGAAGAAATTACAATTAATTTCATTTGCACACGTGAAATGAATTTAAATCACAGATTGATTGCAGTGATTACAAATTATAATGCCAATCTCTTTCATTCTTCTTCGCAAGTTGTCAATTTGAGGTGACAACTCGGAAAAGTGCGTTTTATTCTGAATAGATGCAAACTACAACGTGTAACACTAGTGCTACTTGGAGGTTAGGGTTGGTCAATGGCGGCACCTAGCATTGGACATGTGGTACCGTAGTACATATGAGTTTACATCGTGGTACATTTGGCTCGTGATTATTCGGCCAATCACTAGTTCATTAAAAGTGTTTGAATATGACGCTTTCACTTACAGCGAAGTGTGAAAGAATATGATAGCACGTGACTTAGGCCTATATTTTTTTCTACGAAACAAATTAACAACATTGAATTACGACTCATTTACAATAAGTTGTTTTAATATTAATTTTTATATTACACACAATTAAATCTAAATTGGAACAATTATCCTATAGGCTATTATAGTTGTTGGCTTTTAGTGATCTGATTATGACACATCGATAAAAAATAGTCGGTATATATTAAATCTTATATATATTCGAGCTAAATTATGTTTATTCATTGAACTCTGAACATAATTAAAGTTAAAAATTAAAGGATTTCTCCAATTTTCTGATAAGTGACATTTACGAACTGATTAATTTTCAAATATTCAATCCAAATGGAAAGCATCTTCATTACTAATTCCTTAATATCGTTGGTAATTTACCGTATTAAGCGTAAGAAGGGCCGATTTCTTCTAATTAAATCATTTAGCCTAAACATTTGTGATAAATACCTCTAGCTCCTTGAGATTATTATCTGAAAAACTCCATATTAGAACAAGTTCACAGTAAATTAAAAGTTCAAATGAGTTTTATATTTTATAGCAGCGTGTTGACTAGATAGACCTGATGATAATTGTGTACTTCAACATTTTGTTTGGAAACCGAAATAGCCTACGAAAATACTCGGTAATTTTTTTATTTGAATATTTGAGAGACCTGGATAGAAATGAAAGTTTAATAAAAATACTGATTCAAATTTGAATTTGAACCCTGTTCAAACACTTAAATGCATTGGAAAGATATTGGAAATCAAACCGGAAGACGCCATTTTGGAATGCCATATAATCTGAACGATATCCAGATTTCGAGGTTAAGTTGGGTCACGTTTTTCAAATCAAGTAGTATCTGCTATTTTATCACTACATTTTGAACGGTTGTGATGTTTAATAGTATAAATTATATTTAACATTTTCTTTTTCAACTCTATAACGTAATTAATTTAAAGATAGTATTAGAAAATACTGATTTCATCTTACCACATAGGCCTAAGGGCCGATGAAATTTTTAAATTACAGCGGTACTACACAAACTACAGGAAACAGGGAAATCTTAAGTGACGTTAGATATATATCAAGTTTACTGCAAGTATAGCGTCGTAATAAAGAGATGATACACATATTATTTTTGCACTAATGAAGGACAGTTTGATCTGGGAATTTCTAAACATGCATGCATATTTTATATGAACAAATAACAGCGGTATCATTATCAAATAGTTTTGCTTTTCATGAAGTTTTCTTCGGTGCAGAGTGACGTAGGCTAAACAGTAGAGAAAAGATTGCTTAGACCATTATTTTGCTGCAAAACATTAACAATATTGTATCGCTGCATGTTAAAAAAATTTTGGGACATAAAACATAGTATTGAACTTGAATGATGTAGAATATCAAATTCTGTTCACACATTGTAGATACACAAACGAAGCTATAGATTGCATGAGTACATTTTTTTATTGTGAACGTTGAGATTTACTGCGGCGTTATAGGTCGTAATAGGCCTATAGTAATAAATTATTGTTTTTTTCTATTTATGAATATATTAATGTAGCCTAACCTTCAGTAAATGGTTCAAGTAATTTGTTGTAGAATCGATAAATGACAATGAAAACTTACCAATAAATTTAAATGCGGAGTATAAAATTATTTATTTTTTTCATTACATTACAAAATACAGATTGGCAATAACATAAATATATGAAATAATGCAATCACATTGTAACAACCTTATCTTCAAAGTTTATTTAACGAATTAACCAGGGAACTGTTATTAATGTTATGTTACTAGTTTAACACGCACCTTAAATTAGTAAAAAAACATCTAAAGTAAAATAAATTGACTTTGTATCAAGAAGGCAAGTTTGTTGTTTATTTCCTTGTTTTTATTTAATTTGTTATGTTACCTATATGGTGCTCAGTAAGAATTATTTCATCTTTGGATTAGGTTTCTGTCGATAAAAAATACTGCAGCGCATCGCCGCCATGATGTGACGTTACTGCATCTGGCTCATTACTTGGCACGAGTTCTGAACTTGGGCTATGCTTCTATTTCGGAGATTGTCCGGGATCTCAAGTGGTATTTACTGGTGAAGTCCATTCCACAGTTAAAAACACCCTCGAGATTACTATTCACTTGAAAAACATTAGTTCTATTAAGAAGAATACTCGTAGACCATTTACATATCCCATGAAGAACATTAATAGCTCTTCAGTTTATTACCAGGCCTAATAATTGTGATGAAATAGTATAAAACAGCAAGGGAATCAATTTAAATAATATGTTTTACATACATTCATATCATCCTCACTTTCTTCGTCTTCTAATTGCACATATGTATGCTGTCAAGTTTTCAAATTAACGCACGTTTTTATAACTAGATATATGGCGATCATCTGGCATTAACAAACACGGACACCACTTTTTGCTCTTTTTAACAATATTCAAATCCATTGACAAAATGTTTTTAATTTATTCGTATTTGGATGGTTGAAAAATTTCGAGAAGTAAGGATCATTGTCTATTTCAAGGTATTATTTAGGCATTTTCGTGAAGATAATGATCAAAATGTACAGAAAATTAGTAAAATTACTTTTTGTTCAATGGTGGATACTTTACTGTATCATTCACGCGATCATCCCCATCTATGAGCGACGCGCTGAACCAGCACCTATTGCCGCCGTAAGTGTTTCCCTTGTTGCATCATTGAAGGGGAACTACATAGCACTACACGATGAGTTTATTAATGGAGAAATTGTGAAATGCCGGTAGAGGAACGGGATACCCCGCGAAAACCTACTACAAATTTCATTTGGATCTGCTGGGATTCGAATCCGGATTACCATTGAGGAAATTTGATGCTTTAGCCGTTCGACCTTAATAAAATTATTAGGCACGAGATACACAAATTACAAATGTTCGTAAAATCAATTCAATTAAATATTGGGAAACACACTGAGTTTGAATTAAACTACATAAAGTATTAAATTTGACTATTTTAGTTTTTATTCTGCTATTCCTCATCAAATAATTCTGAGTAACTTCATCTTTTTACAATGTGTCATATCTCTTGTCTCTTATGGAGTCACTGTTAATCTCTACTCTCTATTCTCTTAACGAAATAAGTATTTCCATCTACAACGGAGCATAATAAAGTTGAAATATTTTGTATATCTATAAAGTTTTTTAATATTGAACTAATAGTTTGGACGGTAGTTATATGTTAATCCGTAAGCGTTACATTATAGGAATATAGATTTCCTTTCTCTCGAATTTGTTTGTGCATTCAATCGAAAACATTGGAAGCATGTAAAGAATCCAGAGTACTTCATTAAATTCTGAAACAAAGTACAATAATCTTAAACAAAAACTGAAGTGAATGGCCTTATGTAATTTAATATTAGGTATATTATTTGAAACAAAACTATCATTTGTGTTATCATATACGAGTGAAAATATAAGTGAGATTTATTTTCTAAGTAAAACTAAATATTACTCTAAATACAAAAAAATACTCTGAGAACGTGCTTTGTCTTTCCTACAATAAACAGTGGGTTAAGGATTATAATTCAGAATACCTCAATGTTTAATGTAAACTATAACACATAATATCAATAAGTATTGCGCTGTACGTCGATTTTCTTGAAATTCGCGAGCATATCTATATACAGTAATTTTATAATTTCGCCATTTACTAAGGAGATGAGTTAACTCATTCGATTGGCTGCGAGTCCGATACCCAGCTAGAGACATTATTTATAGTCATAAAGGGGCCAGTCATCCTTCTATCAAAACATTATGTTTTTTATTGTTAATACGGCTAAAATCTGATTCCTACTAAGCATCTTCATCTAATGTTGGTGCAAAAACAAGTAATTCATTCTCCTCGCCTTCTTTGTGTTCCCAGGCCTATATTATATTCTACATTACTCAATTCTCGACCATATTCCTCAGAATTATGTTACAATCTTCGTATCGTTTCATGGCTGTAGACTACTGTAGAATAAATAATATTACATTGAAATTCAATTCAACACGTTGCATTTCAAGTTGCACCAATAACTAAATGTAATTGATTTTAATTTAAGATAGACCTATAACTTTAAATCCTTTTAACCGCATTGTTTAACTCATAAAAGTTTTAAACATTAATTTCCAAAACTAGTAAGACATCCTAATAAAACCATTAACCTTAACGATGTGTTTCAAACGTAATTAAACCACGCTATGAGGTGCTAAATAAGACAATTAAAAATATAATACTCCAGTATATAAACATTCTCTATTTATCTAAAGGTGTGTTTGCTGATGAAGAAATTTATTTTATACTTTTCTTTTACTGATAAAGTATTATTTTATGTATGTTATTGATGATTAGCCTCTTCAATCAAATATGAAAGTCAGGTTTCATATGTTTAAACAATATTTTATATACTTGTATTCTTTAGCAATTAAAAGATACATAATTTTGTTTAGAGTGCACTAGTACAATATTTACAAATTAATTACATTATTTTACTAAGGTTCGAATGACTCAGTTCTAAAGTTCAATAATGACTTTATTACCTTTAAATATATAATTAATTACAATATGATCATCATTGACAGTTAAATTAAAAATGTATTGATTCTCACAATTTCCAAACACCTTTTTCTTCTTAGCATGTGTTAGACCTCGTGGCCTGTTAAGTTTTTACTTCATCATTTCAATAGGTGACCGAATGACCTCTTTCCTAAAAGTCTATAGTCTATTATTTGAAGTGGCATTCTTTTAGGTGGCATTCTGAGTACAAGTGATTTCCATTTCTGTCTATATTTTTTAATTAAAGAAATTTAATAATGTTTTAATTGTTTCAAAACCTCTATGTTTTTTCTTGTATAATCTAGTTTAGCATGAAAGACAAAATCATATCATGTGTAATTTATATTTCCAAAATTGTCAAAATAATCTACAACATAAAACGCGGAATTGTCACGTTAAGTCAATAGAATTTAAGAATCTGAAATTATAGTTTTAATATAATGTTGACTGTATTCGCATATGTAATAAAAACATGAAAATGAAATACGTAAATAACTTGAGTCTACCAACTATGATCTATTATAATATGTAACAGAGGATACATTAATTTCCATACCGGTAGGATAATGAGAGAACTTATACGAGATCTTTAATTATGATTCGGTTGCAATTGAGAAAAACTATATATGTTTTCTATAAAGTAAACAAAAAAATCAGATACTCGAATTGTATTCCGTATTATTCAAAACATGTTAAATGAAGACGGTGTTATACCTCTTACAGTATTTCATAATTTAAAAGTTATATAAGCTTTATCAGAAAAATAAAAAATAAAAATAATATTAGAACTAATATTAAACGCCTTTAATCTCAATTCATATTTTATAAGTACAGCATAAACAACAATTTGTAGGAAATTACACTTAAATATTGTTGTATATCACATAATTATGTAATATGTACTCTTTTTATAGATTGAAAGTTAAAATTATAATATGTAGAAAATTGTTTTAATGCTGAATGCAGCATAGTTTTATTAAGATGCTGTTAAATAGTAATGTATTGAAACGTGAAGGAAGAAACCGACTTAATTATTTATTAATAACTCCTAAACTAGCTACGTACTTTGTAATTTCACTTTCCGCGTTATTATGTACTTAGTACTTCATAAACATACGAAAACGTTAAAATAATATAGTACCGGAAATATATTAAAGTATATATATCTAAGACATGATTTGGTAGACGTCTCCAATTAGTATCTGTAACTTAAAAAAACTTTCCTTAAATAATTCAATAATTATTATTAATTAAAATAACAGCGATAATTTATCAGACTTCATGGAATTAAGTAAGGAAGAACAATGAAATGTTAGTCCACTCGGCCGCCTTGAGCATAGCTGCATGCAGACCCGCATTACACGTATGTCGGAGAAGTAGACTAACGACTACGGCGTTGCACACAACTACTGTTTCATTGAGCACGTTATTTCTACTCGGAATTATCATTCCTTCACATGAACTAAAATATAAGTAGTTCACTTTGTCACATTTAAAAATAACTAAATAGTATATTACTTATAAGTTGTTACTATTCCTATAGTTAAGTTCATTTTGTTTTGCAATCGGTTCATAGATTTACATGTAATAATAATACTTACCGGTACTTACTTTTAAGGAACCCGGAGATTCATTCCCACCCTCACATAAGCCCGCCATCGGTCCCTATTCTGAGCAAGATAATCCAGTCTCTACATCATATCCCACTACCTAAAATCTATTTTAATATTATCCTCCCATCTATGTCACGGTCTCCCCAAAGGTCTTATTCCCTCCGGCCTCCCAACTGACACTCTATATATGCATTTCTGGATTCGCCCATGCGTGCTACATGTCCTGCCTATCTCAGACGACTGGATTTAATGTTCCTGATTATGTCAGGTGAAGAATAAAATGCATGCAGTTCTGCATTGTGTAACTTTCTCCATTCTCCTGTAACTTCATCCCTCTTCGGCCCAAATAATAATAATAATAATAATAATAATAATAATAATAATAATAATAATAATAATAATAATAATAATAATAATAATAATGATATTGTAAATCGTTCATTGTAGTTATCAGTACGTGTTAGCTTCCTAGTAGGAAAATTTAGATATACATAATCATGTTGAATGTATTCATTTGTCTGTTTTTACCGTTATCTTAAGATGAGGTCATGCGTCATGCTAAAATCTTGACCAGGTAACCTCATTTCTTAGGAATGACTAGAATGTTGGTGCAGAATTCTTTCTGGATGAAACTATTCAAGTTCAATCTGTCGTATTATTATTATTATTATTATTATTATTATTATTATTATTCATTTAGTGTTCTGCCCAAGGGCAGGTCTTTCAATATAAACCCAGTTTTCTCCAATCTTTCCTATTTTCTACATTCGTTTCTCTTCGTTTCCTCATATGATCCATATATCTTAATGTCGTCTATCATCTGTTATCTTCTTCTACCCCGAACTCTTCTCCCGTTCACCATTCCTTCCAATGCATCCTTCAGTAAACAGTTTCTTCTCAGCCAGTGACCCAACCAATTCTTTTTCCTCTTCCTGATCAGTTTCAGCATCATTGTTTCTTCACCCAATCTTTCCAGCACAGCTTCATTTCTTATTCTCTCTGTCCATTTCACATGTTCCATTCTTCTCCATATCCAAATTTCAAATGCTTCTATTCGCTTCTCTTCACTTCGTCGTAATGTCCATGTTTCTGCCCCATACAATGCCACACTCCATACAAAGTACTTCAATAGTCTCTTCCTTAATTCTTTTTCCAGAGGTCTGCAGAAAATGCTCCTTTTTCTATTAAAAGCTTCCTTGGGTATTGTTATTCTCCTTTTGACTTTCTGGCGGCGGCTCATATTATTATTATTATTATTATTATTATTATTATTATTATTATTATTATTATTGTAAAGTTAGTTATTATTACAGTTTCAAATGGAGGACGTTTCTTCCTATTTTTTTTCATTCATGAGTATTTTGAAGCGACACTACAATAGGTCTCACTTGCCATGTTGTTAACACGGCGCAAAATCGCTGCTGAAAACAAAATGAACAAACAAAAGTCAAGGGATAATCCTCCGCCTATAGAACGTAGATAACCAATGCATTATTAATAGAACAATAAAGTGATACAGTATAACCCCGATTATCCGTCATCCTATTAACCGAATCGACGGATTATCCGACTGCCTTTCTCTCGCTCTTTACTTTCTCTTTCTTTGCTGCAGAAAAATGTACTGTACTTTATATTATTAGCTATTTTTTCTAGAGTGTATAATTAAAATCCTTTATCCTTACACAGTAAGAACAGTTACCTGAAGGTGTTTTTCCCAACTTATAAAATAGTCACTACTTGCTTTCAAAGAAATGGTCCCACTTCCGCACAATTTATAGCAAATCCGTTCTGCATTCAGTCCTTGCCCTACTGTTCGAATGGCCGTACTTTATATCTTCTATGTAAAATATCTTCCACGGGTGTCAAAAGTATTCTGCTAAGTGTCGAAATAAAAATGCAAAAAATTGAGAGCTTTGGGTAAAGAGAAATCGTGGTTCATTTCGCATCAGAATACGAGATTGGTGTTAATTCTGTGCGCGATTTAATGAAAAACGAGGATAAAGTGTATAGTTGTATGTAAATTTACAACAGGAGATCTCTACAATTCCAACGTTTCCGCGAAAAAAAACATCACAAGAAATTTCCTTGGCCCTTATAAACCCATCGTTGACAAGTTAATAAACTTCTGGTCCACTATCTAGCATGTCAAAGAC
Source organism: Periplaneta americana (assembly GCF_040183065.1). Taxonomy (NCBI): domain Eukaryota; kingdom Metazoa; phylum Arthropoda; class Insecta; order Blattodea; family Blattidae; genus Periplaneta; species Periplaneta americana. Next base: position 126,061,925 of record NC_091129.1, read on the forward strand.
AACATTACGGAGGAAATTACAAAACTGTAATATGTACTTAATTCATGAAAGTATGTTATGGTACGGATTATCCGACTTTTTCGATTAACCGTCCGGTCCACTCCCTTCATTACCACGGATAATAGAGGTTCTACTGTATATTTCATTTTATGTTTGATTTGTGTTTTAAAAATCATATTAATATATGAGAGGCAAAAGCAATAACTTGAACCAGATTAGTAAATCATGTTGTAAAATGACTTGTTTCGTTGGATTGTCTGGGCGCCCCTAGGGTGGGTCCCAGACACGTGCTCCGTCACTATTATTAGCTCGATCAGGATTCTGCCTGGCGGGCGGTTGGCCGGCGCACTCCCGGGACCGAACAGGGAGCTTACTATTTCCATTCACACAAAGGCACGTTGCCTGCCCGCCGGCCGATTTCAATAACAAGTAACCGTGACGTCACTAGCCAATCCACCAATCCGAGACCGTCGCTAAAAACATTTTGATGTTCTCCGAAAATAGTTTTTGGACCGTGGCAAAAGAAGGGAGGCTCGAAGTAGTGCTGGAAATCTAAGCCTCTCCCCTCCAGTCGCTCTAGATATACACTATTCTTACATAAGAAAGCGAACTCAATGGTCACTAGCGCTTAAAGGAAGCACCGCAATGTCCCTAAGACGGTTGCCATTGCCAAATAATCGATCAAAACCAGCGTCTTCCCAACAGTATACACTTACAGCATGAAGCCATATGCCAAAAAGCCAACCAGCGCCTTGAATCAAAAGAGTGGAATTTTTGGCCACGAGTCAAAAATTGCTGACTCAATATGAAGTCGTTTTCTCAAAAAGAAAAGGTGTATGCGTAAAGCAAACAGAATTAATCGAGCCTAATTGAAAAAAAACAGGACTTCAGTATACTGTCCTCTTTTCCAGTGATGAAATTTTTCTCTATTAATTTCACCACAAGTCATATATCTTTATGTTATTGCAAAAAGTGCTGAGATGTATTTAAGAGTTTTCTTGTATCTAGAGGAAAAATAATTTATAGTAGATCTGCTCCGTTTTAATTAAAATTACGATTTAATTAAGCATGCAAGTTTTAAATAAATCAATGATTTCATTCTATAATAGAAGAAGTATTAGCAACAGTAGTAGTAGTAGTAGTAGTAGTAGTAGTAGTAGTAGTAGTAATCATAATAATTTTTTAATTATAATCTCAGGAATAAGAAGACGGTGCTTATAATACTTCACTAATTAAATCGAGGCTGCTATTTTAAATACAAGTTTTTAATTACCATGAGAACTCCTTGATGTAATATAATTAGTATATGGTATTCCATTCTATCTGACGGGTTACGATTTGAATATTACAAATAAAATAAAAAATCTTCCAGAATATACAGAACAAATGTATAAAATCGCAAATAAAGTAGATAAATAGAACAAATATCAACTAGGCTACAATAATTTCTTTCTTTAATAGAATGCTATGCTTAGACGATAGAGTCAAATATCAGATTTGTTAGAAGATTAGTTAAGATCTGAACCGTTTTACTATTTTTTAAATCTAGTGTCATTTACTGTAAAGATTCAACGAAGTTATAGTGTTTCAAATACTATAATTTTGTACTACTTTCCTATTCTTGGTGTAATGTATCCGAAGCAGAAACTATAGTGACTTGAACGACTCTATGACAGAATAAAACCGTAAAACTGATTACTCTTAGTAAAAAGATAGGAAAATACTTGTGCTTTCTTGTAACAAAATCGAATTCGAGATCTTGAATTTTTACGTAAATTGAGTGGTAATGTAAGGAATGATGCGCAATGAATAAAATAATATGTCATGTTTCTGTTAAATATCGCTAAAAAAATTCTGCTATTTTGGCAGTTTAAGTCGGTAGATATTTAAACTTTGAAAGATACACAAGACGAAATAAATGACGACTAGTTAAACCAATTAAATATAAAAAGAAACTTTACAATAAAGGAATGCAAAGGTTTTCTCGTGTATCTGGAAATGTGGAAGCAAAAGCAATAATAATATAATTAAATACAAATTTAGAATAATTAACTCTTATTACGTTCTATATATTGCTAATTCAAATTCGCTGGTTAATATTAGATTAGTTTGTCTATGTTTAGTTATGCGTTTTATTACAATGAGGCTATTAAGGAGACTATGTTTAGTTCTTACAATGAGACTATTGAGGAAACTATGTTTAGTTATGCGTTTCTTACAATGAGACTGTTGGGGGTACTTAACATTCGTACCTGGTGACTCAAATATCGGCTCCAATTGTGAGGTTACCCTCTAGTGTACCTAGTGGGGGGCGTTCTGGAATAGAATTGTAATTGTATTTTTTTCTTGGAAAAATTATATAGTAATTTACCATTGATTTCCTCCTCGATGTAGATGATAATTTTAAATTATTGAAGATTTCTACAGGTGATAAAGTAAACAAGGTTTTTCCTTTGAAACATGTAGAAAAACTGTTCTTTCTCTTGTTATCGTCGGAATTTAAACACAGGACTCTCCGGGAAGATCCATTGTTTAACGGTGGCATGGTGACAAAATCATGGAACTCTACCTCCATGATCCCCATGCGAATATATGGCGTCTAAAGGGGACCTATAACTTATAAGACTATCTTACCACATATTTGAACAGGAACATAAATTATATTGCTTTCTGGCATAACTATAAAAATATTCGTCTTATCCTAAATTAATGTTTCTGGCAATATTGTATTTCATGAGTCATACCCAAAATGTTTTACTTCTACAACTTTTGATAAGTTGTAATGAGACTAATTGTGATAATTCTAATGAGAATATATATTCATCTTTTCAAATATAATTTTAAATTAAATAATATATTTTTCATAATTTGGAGACTAGAGGATCTCCATGTAGGCCTATTAGGATTCTGTCAGAAAATATTATTAAATATGCAAAGTTTAATATATAGGTATGTATGATAATACAGAATAATTATTATAAAATAGTAATACGGAGATAATAATACGATCGGTGTAATGAAGATTGATAATAAAAGATAAATAAGCAGAGGAATTACTTGATAGAATGAAACAAATTAATTCGTAATAAATTTACGACCTTTCAACTAATCTTTATATAAAGTAACTATAATTTGTAGAAGGCGTATGTCGAAACTATGAAGAAATAGTCTTGTAGGAAAGTATTTTGTAAAAAATATGAGATATTTAGAAATTTAAAATATCTATTATTTTCGTAGGAATGTTCTACAAGTGAGAGATATATTGTTATGCGAATTATGCACGCAACAGCCTTGTATTCGGCCACATAGAAACTAATTTAGTGTTTATTTTCATATAATTATTAAAATTTACTACATTCATGAATACAAATTAACATTCTTTCGTCTGAAATCAGATTGTAAAATAATAATATTTTGACCATTTAGTGAATATTCCAATTATCTTACGTTGAGAAATTATTGTGGAATTTAAAAGTGCAACTGAACTCCAGCTACCGAGAGGATTTGTAATGTTAACAGCCTTTATACCTCCATACGTTATGATTAAGATAATTATGTATAGATTTCTGTAAATCCTTTTCCATTAGCCAACACTTATGTAACGAAGAGGTCTTCTTGTTTTGGAAGACTCTGTTCACATTGTGCGAAACCATTTATATGGTATACATATCAGGGTAAACCATACCATGTAGTACAATTTGCATGAATGTTTTTCAATTGACATTGTTTGGTATTATTTTTCTTTGTCTCGTGGTATTCTATAGTGATACAAAGATTGGAAAATAAATAAAAAAAAAATAAGAATTGTTTGCTTTCAATTGTTATTTTGGCACAAAAACAATCAATATATTTTCTTTCATTTTAATTTGACTTAATCTATGTTCTCATATCCCAACCTAAAAGATGTGAGTAGTGAAGAGACACTGAAAAGCAATAAATTTGTTAATTAAGAACATGCCTCTTACAAGTTCAACTCAGCATTTCCTGTTTTGTTCGTTTAACAGAAAACAAAACAAATATTTATTGTATACCCAATTATATAGTCATCATAATGTGTAAAGCAGCCGAGTTCTTATTCGGTAGAGCAACTGGCTACGAACTGTAAGGTTCTGAGTTTTGTAACACGATTTTTTCATTTCCAAAACTTCTAGAACAACCCCGACTTTATTTAATTTGACTTTTGTCAAAATACTTTAATAGGCTAAATAGCATGCGCAAGCTGCATCCAAGACTTTATTGACACAGTCTCTTTCATTTATCGTTTACGAAAATTTCAAGTTACAACTTAGGCCTATAAGCACTTAAATAATATTAAATTAATATAAAAGTGATTTTCTTAATAATACAGATAAGAATAGTCACTATTATTACCATTAATAAAGCCGCTCATTTAAATAAAATGTTAAATAACGATGTCCTTATCATATTTCCTTTAAAACATTTTAATCTTGTGTAGGAATTAAGTACAGTAAGATAACGTACAGTATATATATTTTTTTAATTTATAGGAATTTGAATCGAAGCTATGGATAAATTCAATATTTACAATATTATAAATTTGCATTTTTTTAACTTCTAGTTGAAAGAAGTTACTTTCAGATTACGAACAAAATTCGTCAAACTGATCATTTGATAAATATAATGCGTGAATAGACTGTAGAGAAACCTCAACGCGGCAACTCGGGTCTCGGCCGATCAGCTTGCAGACTCCGACCGTGCAGACAACATTTTATCGTTTATATGCAGAGCAGTACCTGTAATTCGACACATCACGAACTATTGATATAAAACATTACTAAAGATAAGCATTTAAAACATAGTTTATTCATTCAAATTAAGAAATGAAATATTGAAACTTCTGCCTTCTTATTTTAAATATTTTTCGTAGGTGTTAAAAAAATGGCGCATTGCACCCTGCAGTTTTCGTTGAGAAATGGTTTTGTTTTCACGGATGCTATTTTCCAGTTATTTCATGGTATATATATATATATATATATATATATATATATATATATATATATATATATATATATATTCTGAAAGAACTAAAATATAGCATCCGGGAAAATATCGCCTCCATCTTAACTGGAACTGCAACGAGTAATGCGTCACTTCTTAAACAAATAATGTTTGGAACAAGAAGACAGACTGTTTCAGCATCTTTTTTCTTAATTTGAGTGAGTCAATTGTGTCTTTGTCTTAACTCCTTGTATTTTGTAATAAAATGAAACCTCTATATTTGGACACCTCTGTATGTTAGATACCTTATTATATTGTACATATTTTCTACTGTTTTCCTGAAATTACCCTCTCTGTCTTTCTTGTAACTGTACTTTGGCTAATTTTGAGTATGGAATGGAGGGGCATTATTTTTCATGACAGTAAACTTTATGACGCGAAATTATTTCAGTAGACCTGCAGTGTAAAAATCACTCTCTGTTGAGGTGTTTACCTGTGAGAGTTCATTTGTACAGTTTGTATAGTGCCTCAATATGAGTAAGCGTGCCTTGGTGCAATTAAACATTGAAAGGAAGAAAAAAAAGTTATTGATCGTTTCCGTTACGGTGTTAGTTGTAGAAAAATTACAGAAGAATTTGGAATTTCTAAATCAACAGTTTCAGACAATAGGACCTCAATATTAAATGCATGGAACAAAATTGTAATGGGGAAAGAAAAAGAATTCGCAAAAAATTAATGGCGAACTAAATGACGAAGTACATTATGTACAGTAGGCTAATTCCATTTCAATTGCATGTTAAACAAATTTATACTTCCCTTTACCTTGGACACCCTCTTAGATTGGGCAATTTTTTATTGAACCATACGTGTCCAGGTTAGAGAGGTTTCACTGTATTTTACATTAATATTTCGTATCGAATTAATGATGATATATTTTATATCAACAATAACATAATCTCTGTCTGGCCAGGACCTAGGAGCACTAGGCTGAGAGCTGGGTTGCCGCTTTGCGGTATCACTGCAAACTGTTCACAGAGTACATGATCAGTATTATAATTTTTGGGTATAGGACGTATAATAATAATAATAATAATAATAATAATAATAATAATAATAATAATAATAATATTTACTTACTGGCTTTTAAGAAACTCGGAGGTTCATTGCCGCCCTCACATAAGCCCGCCATCGGTCCCTATCCTGAGCAAGATTAAACCAGTCACTACAATCATGTCCCACCTCCCTCAAATCCATTTTAATATTATCTTCCCATCTATGTCTCGGTCTCCCCAAAGGTCTCTTTCCCTCCGGCCTTCCAACTAACACTCTATATGCATTTCTGGATTCGCCCAAACGTGCTACATACCCTGCCCATCTCAAACGTCTGGATTTAGTGTTCCTAATTATGTCAGGTGAATAATACAATGCGTGCAGCTCTGCGTTGTGTAACTTTCTCCATTCTCCTATAACTTCATCCTTCTTAGCCCCAAATATTTTCCTAAGGACCTTATTCTCAAACACCTTAACCTATGTTCCTTTCTCAAAGTGAGAGTCCAAGTTTCACAACCATACAGAACAACCGGTAATATAACTGTTTTATAAATTCTAACTTTCAGGTTTTTTGACAGCAGACTGGATGATAAAAACTTCTCAACCGAATAATAACAGGCATTTTCTATATTTATTCTGCGTTTAATTTCCTCCCGAGCGTCATTTATATTTGTTACTGTTGTTCCCAGGTATTTGAATTTTTCCACCTCTTCAAAGATAAATTTCCAATTTTTATATTTCCGTTTCGTACAATATTCTGGTCACGAGACATAATCATATACTTTGTCTTTTCGGGATTTACTTTCAAACTTATCTCTTTACTTGCTTCCAGTAAAATTCCCGTATTTTCCCTAATCGTTTGTGGATTTTCTCCTAACATATTCACGTCATCCGCATAGACAAGCAGCTGATGTAACCCGTTCAATTCCAAACCCTCTCTGTTATCCTGAACTTTCGTAATGGCATACTCTAGAGCAAAGTTAGGACGTATAATAATAATAATAATAATAATAGTTCATTTTACCCATTATTAATGAAGGTGTGTTTCTTGTTATTATAGCCTATAGAAATACAGAATTGTGAGAGTGGCAAATTTGCGTGTTGCAGGAAGGCTCCTGGGCTGTTCACACGTGTCTCGATAGCCCGCAACTTCAGTCCGCCGCACTAGTAGCACCATGCCGAGGGTCATCGTACAGGAGGGTGAGGACCCTGATCCCACTCCTTACCTGTTCGTCTCCCTTGAACAGAAGCGAATTGATCAAACTAAGCCTTATGACGCCAAGAAGGCTTGCTGGGTGCCGGATGAGAAGGAGGGTTACCTGCTCGGCGAAATCAAGGCCACCAAGGGAGACTTGGTCACTGTTTCCCTTCCCGGTGGTGAGGTAAGCACGTCACAAAATATTTCTTCAATGCAATATTCTGCTATCACATTTTGAACCAATTTCTCAAACAAAAATTAAATTATCGTTAAAATGAGTCCTCTAGATTTATAAATCGCATTATCCAAAAACTTGCTTTTTGTCAATTAAGCAAAAATTTACATGTCATTAATTACTATTTAGCAGAATTATTAAAAAAAATTGTGATTCTAAATATTAATGACTGTTTAAGGGGTTAGGTATAGCTTACAGCGGTGAAATTTTTGGGAATATTCAACTTTTTTTTCTCCATTACTGTATCTTGTACGATAATGAAAATTTGTATGTGTAAAACACTGTCCTTCTGCTATATGAAAAAAAATATTTTTACGATTAAAAAAAAACGTTATTTTTTTTCGAAATTCAAAATGATGAAAGTTTAGTGTGCAGTGATGAAGCGTTTCCCTCATGACTCATAAACTTGTTAACTTTTTCATGTTCTCTCTCTTTTATTTTATTGCTGAAACTCATGTTTACAATATCATGCTCTTTAAACTACATTGTTTAATAAATATTTTTTTTATTTTGTGTTAGAAGGAAATACTAATAGGTTATTTGACCATTTTTTAAATTAATTTATTTTTTATGAGACAATCTATCAAAGGTAGAGAAGTTATCTTGCACCATTTTGTAGATATGACATGTATTAACATACAATCAAAGGTAGAGAAGTTATCTTGCACCATTTTGTAGATATGACATGTATTAACATACACAAAAATTTCATCACAGAATGTTGGATAGTTTTTGAGTTATATGGGAAATGCTTCATCACTGCGCAGTGAACTGAATTTAAAAAACTGTAAATAATTCTTTTTAAATCGTAAAAATATATTTTTCATATAGCAAAATGACAGCGTTTTACACATACTAATTTTCATTATTGTACGAGATACAGTAATGGAGGAAAACAACGTTGAATATTTCCAAAATTGTACTGCTGTAAGCTGTACCTAACCCCTGAAGTAAAATCGTTTGTGTTTGTGTAAGTTTATGAATTAGTAAAGAATAAGTAATTTTTGGATATTGTGGATTATGACTCTAGAAGACTCAGATATCCAATATAGTAAAAATTACCGTTTTATTGTTTTTTTATAGACTAATGTATCATGTCAGGGTGTCAATTGCAAAGAGATACAAGAGACATTTCTAAAAACATGAGTTAAGTGCAAGCTAAAACATTTAAAATTTTAGTGGCAATGGGATAAATCTTTTAACCACTTCACACACTAAAACTGAAATAAAAATTTTCACGGAATTTACGAAACTTAAGTTCACTTATACCCCTTTGCTTTTGATCCACTCATATGTATTTTGGATGGCAGTAAATCAATATTAATATCGAGTTTAGTTAACTATAGCAATATTTCGTTGTTATAGGAAACATATACAATAACTAATGCATATATTTAATAGAAATAGAAGAAATTCTATGCGAATTCTAAACATATAACAATCTCCATTACTTATATAGTATAATTATATTTTAATTTTGCACAAATATTTGCTGCAGAACATTGTATTATACATTTCGAATCTATTTACATTGTACATATTACGATTTAATTAAAATTTATTCCGTTAAACTTTATTTATTTGACATTTTGCACATATTCTCTTCGTAAGATAAATATGTTACATTTCATATATTTGTTTTAGTTTATATAAAGACACGAAAGTTTCTTGGGTCTTCAGTTCTTATTCAGACACTACACCTTGTTTGTTTTGAAAAACCATATTAGTTATGTAAATTAATGTTATATTGTATATGAAAACCATCAGTCACAGTTCTCTTAAGGGTGATCTAATCGTCTAATTCAGTATATTATTGCAAATTGTATGTGTTTTTCTTATCAAAAGTAGTAAAAGATAATTACCACCACGGATACAGTCATCCTTTCCTACTTTTTCGAAACAGCAATAAATTTTGCACTAATATACTGAATTAGTTGATGACCTCACCTTTAAGAGAACTGTAACTTTGTTTTTCCTCTATATTCTTCATATGTACTTATAGGTGTATGAACATGTACATACAGTGCATAACTGTTATGACTTTTCAAATCGAATAAAGTGTGTATATGAAGAAGAATGAAGGCTTAAACAAATTTCATGTTTGTGCATAGAGTAATGTAGGTATATAAAATATAATTTATTTTTTCCTGATAGAAAAATATTTTGAGAATGTGTCTAATGAATAAAGTTGAACAGGAATCAATTTCAGAATACATAGATACCCCTATTTATGTTAAAATCCAGAGCTCAAAGAAAACAGTTATCTTGCACTTTGTTGGATTTATAGTGCAACTGGAAATTCTGAAACCATTATTAACCGCAAATCTTATGGAAAATGATCAAAACTGTTTCTATTACGAGTCTGTCTCATCGACTATTTTGTATGTTTTTATTTTTATGTTTTTTTTTTTTTAAATTATGTTTACAGAATTCCGTTCAGTTAGTACTATTTACTTTGTTATTGTTTACCGTACTTACAAAGTGAGACTGAGGACGACTAATTCGATTAAAAAATATTGTAATGGAGCTGAGAATCATTCAATTTGTGATAGGAATTCTCAGTTAAATTATGCGCAAGAACCATTATAAAATAAAAAAGCATATTTTTGATAACTGCAGCTTAAAAATTTATTTTCAAAGTGTGAACAATTTGTCGAATTTATAATATATTTGAGCAGGAGAAGACGCTGAAGAAAGAGCTGATATGCCAAGTTAACCCGCCAAAGTTTGAGAAAGTGGAAGATATGGCCGACCTCACATATCTCAACGAAGCTAGCGTCCTACACAACCTGCGACAACGTTATTACTGCAAATTGATCTATGTAAGTGTCCTCCCTGTTCCAACTCGTTTACTTTATAAGATCTCACTAATCGTGTATGTTGTTCTTCTTCCCACAATAGGAAAAGAACTTCAAGAAGGAACAAGTGACTCAAGTCAACCCCCCCAAGTATGAAAAATGCGAGGATATGTCCAACTTGACATACCTTAATGATGCTTCTGTCTTGCATAACCTCAAGCAACGATACTACCATAAGCTCATCTACGTAAGTCGCTTTGGCGAAAGCCAAGCGCCAAACGCCGACTCCTCAACTTTCTGCCTGCTCAGCTTGCTTGCTTGCTTGCCTGCCTGCTTATCTGCTGCTTGTCTAGTATAGTTTGGAGTTACACCTTCTCCACAATTTCCATCAATACATACAAGACTATTATCGCTCTATCGTGCCTTCACTTTACAACTGACATTACGCACTTGCATAACAAATCTTACACATTTACACAGCTTTAAATAATAATAATTATAGAATTCTTTAAATGTAAGGTGCTTGCTCACGCGTTTATTTGGTGTAGGAGAATAAATTCACATAAACACATTTTATTTCATCACTCTTTCCAAATAAATTGCTACAAAATAGGTATTTACAAATATTTTAATAATATATAATTACATTCTTTCTGTTTAAATTTACTATTTACGTTTTAATATTTAAACTATTTTACGTTTTACACCTCTTACTTTAAAATATATATATTTTTTTCAAAAAGCAGTTTGAGATATTTTCTCTTTCTCAGTTTTTTTTTTTATTATTTCCGGTATATAAAAATCAGTTCACTAACGTAACACATTCTACTATTTCTGCTTCATACTTAAAGAGTAAATCAATTCATACACGCTTAACAGAAGCCTTACTTTAAGCAATTGCCTCTCTATTTAACACTTTTCCACGTGAACAACACTGATAGACTCAATTCACTTGAAGTTGAAAATATAAATAACTCATACCGCTAATTACGTTAAATGTGCACGATAGGCATATACTATTGCAGCTGCTAACAGATACTGAGATTGCCGCCAACTTGCACCTCTGCACCTCCTCCTCTTCACATCTCTGAGACATTTTCCGCATTTCACTTGGGGAAAGAACCGGTGCCAGGATTCACCGCCCCTGTCCCGTGTTTATTTCTGTGTGTCGAGTTCCATTCTTTCACCTTCGCACGAGCCAAATGCGTAACTGAGTCCTGCTGACGAAATATTACTCGTCTGTTCATTCCAGTTTAGCTTCTTAATCGGAAGTTAGTTCTGTATAGACAATATCAAATGAACTGTGCTTAGTTTTGTGTTTGTTATGGTCAAACTTTTAATAAGATGTTTTAATTATCAATGTTAAGAAAGTTGTTAAAATTGTTAATATTTCTTTTTGATAAGATGCATTAAATTACTAAATTTATTATGACAAAATTATGAAATATGCATATAACATTCGATAAAACTTCCATTAAGTTTATAAATATAGAAAACTAGTAATTTATAAATTCATATGATAGAAACACCAAGAGATAACGATATTTCTTCCATTAAGAAATTCGTGAGCCCTCTAGATATGTACGAACATAAGATGTCTAATTATATTTAAGTTTTCCAACGTCTGGACATAAATGGAAAATGTCCTCAGAAAGTATGTTATTTGTTCATTTACAAAGATACATATGTAACTACATGCTCAAAATTAACATTTGACATTAATACTTCTATCTGTAGTATGGAGCAATTCACTGGCAATGACTTTCCTAAAAAATCAAGGATTTTTGGAACTCTCATTTGGTTTGTGATAAGAGTGAATATTTACAGCGAAGGTTTCGAGGACAAAGGCCCATGGATACAAGACACCATGGAGTCATTCTCTCCATAAGTTGTGTGCTGTGTTTTCTTTTTATTTATCTGATAGTAGCCTACATCCAGAATGTCACGAGGGTGTTATCCAGATTTATACAGTCTGCGAAACTTGCTTGTTTGTGATTTTACTTGAGTTTCATTTCACCAGTGAAGTCTATATGGGCAGTATCTACTATGCCTTCTTGAGCTTAACTTCGGTTATGATTGAAAACATAGAATGATACGTTATGTGAAATTGGGTTTGGGGTAAATTTAGAATAATAATGTTCATCGATAGAAATATGTTGATTCATCTTCCCCGCCTTTTTGTCAACATATGAAGTAAAATATAAAAAAAAAACATTACAAATAACTTATCAGAACAAATTATTATAAACAAAATTTTACGTCTAGTTGTGTGTTTCTCGTAAACTGAAGGAATACTTGCACGATGGAGTTCTTGCAAAGCTACGTTGTATATATATCTTCCTTCAGACATGTTGCGATACTATAAATACTCGAGTGGGCAGTAGCTGCTGTGCTTATAGCTACACTGGTGAAAAAGTGAAGCAAGAAACGTATTCAGATTGCAAGTAGGAGACCAAAGTTCCACAGCTAGTGCGTTCTTTTTGGCTACCATCTGGCTTTCGTGTCAGTTTGCAGTCATTCTTCGAAGTGAACTCGGTTGGAGATGAATACGTTTCTAACGGTTGTTGTGATGTGTGTGATATTCCCTTTATGAAATAGCCTACACATCCTTTTCCTAATTGGATGGACACTTATGTATGAATATACTTCATACGTGAATGACCCTCTTGCTTTTCCTACAAGATTTTTTATCTTCATTGTGCCGAGTGGAGTTATTATTTTCATGAAGAAATTCGTCTCTGCTGGTATGACAAGCAGAAGAAGGTAATATTATTTTTGTGTGTGCGTGTGTGAAAACTTTCGGGATCATGTGTGGTATGAAGTGTCTTTTTTATTAATGTTGAGAAACCTCACTGTTTAGCATATTTTCGTGCAAGAATAATTGAAGGGTTCAGAACCATTTACTAAAACCGTAGAAAACAAGGGTTAAAATGAAGTTATTACCATAATTTAATGGAAACATATAGGCCTAGCAAGTAAAATAAAGAATACACATTAAAACTAAATGATATGTCAATCTCCATTAAACTATGATATTCACTTAACTTTAACCCTTGCTTTCTCCGTTTTTAATAAATGACGCTTGGCCCACTATGGCTCTGAACCCTTCAATTATAATAGTGAGGTTTATCGGCATATTTTGTATTCTTCATTATGCTTTACAATGTATTTATTAAATTAAATTATGATTCTCAGACGAGGATAATACGTTTGTCTTAATCTTAGAGAAAATTATTTCTTCCATTAAGAAATTCGTGTGCCCACTAGATGTGTACGAATATAAGATGTTTTGTGGAAATAATTTTGTAACAAATTAAATTATTAGGTACTTATTATCATACGAAAGCATACAAGTAAGGAAATTTTAATTCTATCACTGTTTGTGCAATGATTAAACATTAAGTACCAAGATTTAAAATTAATCTTGAATTGTTTTGATCAAAATGATCATCTTGCCTATTTAACAGCAAGATAGCACAGAGTGATATTAATGTAAATTTGAAGTCTAACAGGAGCAGCGTATTCTAAACCTTCTTGTTACATTTTTAGACCTACTCCGGTCTGTTCTGCGTGGCTATCAACCCCTACAAGCGCTACCCTGTGTACACCAACAGGTGCGCCAAGTTGTACCGAGGCAAGAGGCGTAATGAAGTGCCCCCCCACATCTTTGCCATCTCTGACGGTGCCTACGTCAACATGCTTACCAGTAAGTAGAAGTATACTCTTACTAACACCTCTAACATAGACTAGACACGTCAACAAGCTGAGCCTTTGAAGTGAAAAACATTATTCCATACTTGCGGAGCAAGAAGTAGGTCTAGTTTGATGTGTAGAATTGTTATACAAATGAAAATGAAAAATTTAATTTAAAATGCGATTTTAAAGAACGATGTATAAGATAACAGTAATTGTTAAAATAAGTGTTAAATCATGTAAATACTCATACGGATTAAAATGTATAGTTGTTTCTTTGTTATGAGAACTCAGTAATTTATACATTTTTATAATAAATTGAAAATCTATAAGGATGTACGTAACCGTTAGTTCTTCCTTCAATGATTTTGAAATAGAAACGAATTTCTCACTGTTGCGAGTATTAGTGGCACAGTGATCCTACAATATAGTCTTTTTGTATGTTCACAGATCGTGAGAACCAGTCTATGCTTATTACGTAAGTATTAATTATCAATAATTCATTAAATGGCGATCTTACTCGTGTTAATTATGTAAGCATGTGCGGCTTACAGCTGTTTCGGTGCTACTTAACACCATCCTCAGAGCCTACTCAATTATCCAATTATCTGTCTATATTTTGATAATTGTAATTTTAAAATTCAGTTTCATTGTTACACCAATTTAAATTGTAAACTTTACACAATTATTTTGTCACAATTAACATTCCAATGAGAGCCAAAATAATTCTATTAAGGAGTTAAGCTTAAAGGAGTAAAATTTTGGAAATATTCAACATTTTTTTCCTCCATTACTGTATCTTGTACAATAATGAAAACTAGTATGTGTAAAACACTGTCCTTCTGCTATACGATAAAAATATTTTTACGATTTAAAAAAATTATTTATATTTTTTTTCAAAATTCAAAATTCATTGTGCAGTGATTAAGCGTTTCCCTCATAACTCAAAAAGTATCCAACATTCTGTGATGAAATTTTTTGTGTTTATTTATGCATACCATATCTACAATATTATACAAAATCACTTTTCTACCTTCGATAGATTTTCTGATAAAAAAATAAATTCATTTTAAAAAATGTCAAATATGAGTATTTTCTTCTAACACAAAATAAAAAAGATATTATTTATTAAGGAATGTAGTTGAAAGAGCATGATATTGTAAACATGAGTTTCAGCAATAAAATAAAAGAGAGAGAATATGAAAAATTTAACAAGTTTATGAGTCATGAGGGAAACGCTTCATCACTGCACAGTAAACTGCCACCGTTTTGAATTTTGAAAAAATATATAAATAATCTTTTTAGTCGTAAAAATAATTTTTTCATATAGCAGAAGGATAGTGCTTTACACATACCAATTTTCATCATTGAACAAGACACAGCACTGGAAAAAAAAAGTTGAATATTTCCAAAAATTTTACTGCTGTAAGCTGTACCTAATCCCTTAAGTTCAGATAGATAAAATTTGCTAAATTTTATTTTAAAGCTACTATTTTTAATATATTTTTATGTGAGAATTACTACTTGACTTAAAAGAACAGACTTCACTAAATAAAAGCGTGTCATATTGAAATCATGTCTTGATTGTTTACTAACTTTCATACTAAGATGTCATTTCCTTCCCCAGTGGCGAGTCTGGAGCCGGAAAGACTGAGAACACGAAGAAGGTAATTGCGTACTTCGCCACTGTAGGCGCCAGTCAGAAGAAAGAAGACCCTGGAGCACAGAAGAAGGTAAGCCACAATTCAGCACTTTTAAAATGTAACAAAGTAATATAATTTTTGTGAAGAGTGCTCAGTTATATTTATCTATAATTCAACATTTCAGAATTTTTTTCCTTTGAACTGATATTTCTAAAACAAATCAAGCAGATCATTTACTGGTCCCATGTATCCGTTCAGTTGATTGTGATGCTCATATTTTATCAAATTCTTATCTTCACATACGCACTAAGAATGCAAATTCTTCACTTGCAGGGAAGCTTGGAGGATCAGGTCGTCCAGACTAACCCAGTACTTGAGGCCTTTGGTAACGCTAAGACCGTCCGAAATGACAACTCTTCTCGTTTCGTAAGTACTTAGAAAATTAAGTATATGCTCATATTAAATAGACAACATACTTCTAGCATTGCTAGACTATTTTGTACAAGTCTCCGATTTGAGGAGTTTAATTCTTCGACTTTGTTCTCTTCCAGGGTAAATTCATCCGTATCCACTTCGGTCCATCTGGTAAACTGGCCGGTGCCGACATTGAGACCTGTGAGTCAAATTCAATGTTTTATCACTATACTTGTACCACACTTCAAACACTTCATTCATAGAGAATAGTCAAGAAAAATTCCGATGAATACTCTGTTTCATTTCATCTATTATAAAATTAAACAAGAACTAAATTTTCTTAAATCATTTGATAGCTATACTCATATAAGATGAATTTAAAAATAGTTACTAAAGATGTAAATTGTCCAGACTGTTAGGGTGGAAACGTGACGCTGCCATTTCATCATACTTACAGATCTGCTGGAGAAGGCCCGTGTCATCTCTCAGCAGTCACTAGAGCGATCCTACCATATTTTCTACCAGATGATGTCTGGATCCGTCACTGGACTGAAAGGTACATATGCGTCAGAGATTGTTATAAAGTCCAAAAATAATATAAATGTAGTTTTATTTAGCACAAAAGTTGTCTTAATCTTCTCATTATGGTGTACATGTAAATAAATTTCACTGTCGATATATAATTAATTTGATACATCTTGCAAATGCATCATGAATCTTTAAAATATATGTTTTATTTCAAGTGCCATGAATCAGAAGCACATAAATTATATTTAGAATGTGTGGAATTAGCACTTACTAGAATCTTGACTTGTGTTTGCTTTATATATATTGAACAGTGAAGTATTATTTGCATTTTATTTTTAATTACTTATTTTATCTGTTATCAGTTTTAAGCTAAGGCAGCAGTATTTTATATTTCTTTCTAATTAATACATGTATGTATTTTTCAGAAATCAGTTGCTTATGTCAGGAGTATGTAATTATGACTTGTTTCTTTAATTTCTATCCTCACATTTCTAGCTGTTCAGTTCTTCAGCGTATGCAGTCCTGAATGATCAATACAGGCAGAGAACTTTGCTAAACGACGGTAGTAGGTTCACTACCAAATATTACAATGGAATTTAGTTGAAATTTGTGAGTTCAATTACTCACATACTCAAATGTTTATGATTGTAAGATTTACGAAACATCATAATTATAATCTATATTTAAATCACAATTTATATGCACTGAAAGTTTTAGTAAGAGAATTGATAACAAATTAAATTTTTCTTCATATTAAGGATTCCGAAATGCAGTCGATGACCGTTTTTGTTCCCTACTTTAACAGAAATGTGCAGTTTGGTCGACGATATATACCAATATACTTACATATCCCAGGGCAAGACCACAATTCCCAATGTGGATGATGGTGAAGAATTGCAGTTTACAGATGTAAGTGAGCCGGAAACCCCGTGGTTACCGCTCAACAATGGTTAATTCTTCTAATGGGAGAGACAAATGACCTTCCTCATTCAGAAGTATTGACATCAACGACATGGTCTTGCTTCCTTGAGTTGTTTGCATTTTTCCCTTTTGTTGTTTATTGCACTGGATTGTGTCCCCTTTATCCTTTACAATATTCCCTGTAAGATTTCAGAAAGTGAAATATAATTCCCTGCACCTTTTATAGTAATCGTTATGGAGATTTAAAACAATTTGGATGTACCCTTTTGTACCTTTAGAATGTCGGGTATGACATTTTGATACTGTTGGAACACAATCCATTACTCCCTTTTGAACATGAAAATTTATGTAATTGGAATGTTCCCATTTTTACCATTTAGTAATGACAATTATGGATATTGGAAGTGTGCCCCTATTTATCCTATATATTTTGAGATCAATAACTCCTCACATATGAAATTTAAATCCGCACGTTCCTAATAGAATTAAAATTGTTTCTCACAGCAGAAGACATTCTGTATCAAGAGTCTGTGGGAGTCCTTTCCAAGTATAACTAGTTACATACTCATACAATGTTTGATTAAACTCATTTGCATTGTTGCCCGGTTACAATTTTCTAAGAAATTAGTTTCCGCGATTATTTATCTCGTCAATTATTCTCAGAGTTTATTCAAGTCCCAGACGGAATAGTGTGTACAGCTATTGAATATGGACTTCGAGGAAAAAGATTTTAGGTGGGACGAAAACAGTTTTTTTCTTTGTCATAATATCCCGAATAGCTCTGATCCTATCAGCCTGTCATCAAAACAGTGCCGAAATGCGCTTCAGGAGATAAAAACGATAGGAGTATGGTGATGGTTATTCAAATCTAATGCCGCTGTTAATAAAACATAGAAATATTACTTCCATACCCTTACGTGCTCGTGACGTGAATATAGGAAGCATTATTTTCATCTTAGCTACAGATATTTGTGTTAGAAGATTTGTTCAGTTACTCTAGTCTTTGATGGCTTAAAGAAAATGCAAATGGGTTCTTGTATCCTGAACACTTTCACTTCGGAAGGGACTTGGAGACAGCCCACCTGAATTTGATGTGTTTCCTTTCTATCCAGCACGGTATTATTGCCCTTTTGTTAACCATGGTTGTTCCAAATCCAACAGACATGTGCTTACTCTCCAACGACATCTTGGATTATTATTACGTATCCCAGGGCAAGACCACAATTCCCAATGTAGATGATGGTGAAGAAGGAATGTTGACTGATGTAAGTGTGCCAGCGTAGGGCACTCAGTGTACCACGTAGTATAGACGTAGAAAGGATGTCCATAGTTGTGTGCTCTTGGTTTTGTAGGAATAATGTGTTCAGGTGGGAAATGGAGACAACCCTACCCGACAACTTGAATGTGTGTATATCCATGTGCTACTTGATTGTTCTGGTATCGAATATGTGACATGATTCCAGAGCAGTTCACGATGCACAGTATGCTAGATAGGTTAGTTAAAAAAAATACGAAAATCGTCTTGAAAATCCTCATATTTGTTTTAAAGTTGTACAAAATACACTTCCTGCTTACTTGTCTTTCTTAATAAGTGCGTTTATTCAAAGATAAATTCACACAACAGAATCTAGCATACACTGCATCGTTATGTACCTAGTTTGTTACGTTGTTGTCATCTTGGGCTGGAGAGACGACCCGGATATTACAGATTGTAAACCCTTACCCTTTATCTATAAGAAAAAGACAGGTCGAACTGGGACTGAACGATTCTGTCACGTGTGTTACTCCTATACAGAACTTTGCCTCCTTTCCAACGACGTGAACGACTATTACTTCGTGTCTCAAGGGAAGACTGTGATCCCCGGAGTGAGTGATGGGGATGAGATGCTCATCACGGACGTAAGTTCCCGTCACAGCGCCTTTTTCTCGCACATGATTACACTTTGTCTTCTTTCTCTGTCTTTCTTTTAGCTATAGATGGAGGTCGCTATCACGTGTCACAGCTCACGTGATGCGCAGCATTGCACACAGTATCTCCTGCTCAAAAGAATACATTAAAAGTTTCAGTTCTTGTTTAAAAGGAGACTCCACTGAAAATCATGAACATTTTTCCAAAAAACTTTATTGACTGTTTCACTTCTTTAGAATGTATATTTTCATATCGCAAATGGATTTAGCTCAATTCCGATTACAAATGTGTTCTAAAAGTATTTTTTTTAATCAAGGCCATGAAGGGACGTGGCATTTAATGTTCTGTCAAAATTATTTTTGCATCAAAGAATTGTTTTTACAAATGTCTGATTACAAATCTAGTAACTTTTTGTTCTAAAGTTGATTCCTTGAAGTTATTAGGTGAATGTAGCAAAAGAGAGTTTTAATGGGTATGTGTTACATAAATATTCATTTTACATTAAAATCCATTTTTCCGTAAGTTTATTTTTCTTGATTCAACACCAACTTTTTATACCAAATATTAATCAATCTGGATGAAATTTTTACTGGAAGTATTTATGAGGTACCTGCATGTTTCTATGCATTTATTTTGTAATAAATGCTGCTAGTTTATTTCATTAATAGATTATTTTTCAAGAATTATAGAAAACATAACATTTTATAATTTCAAAAAAAATTTGGAAGTGAATAAATGAGATTTCATAAAATGAATGCATAGAAATGTTTCTTTATATCTTCTGAATGTAACACAAAAAAGAAGTTTAGAATTTGAGATCTTCTACTAAAAACTTGGGTTTGGAAATATTTCTAAAAAATAAAATATCAAAAGCCAAAACCATTTGAGAGTTCAAAATTTGGATTTTGTTAGTCCTTTACATGGTAAACATATTTTCAAAACTTGGTTGAAAAAAATAATTAGAAAAAAGTTGCCATTTTTAGTGGAGTGTCCATTTAAAAAAATAAGTTATTATTCTCTCTACTTTTCTCTGTCTCTCTCTCTCCGACTTATTGTTTAATTTTCTATTCAAATTATAAATCTGCCAGTTTGATCATGACACTTTAAACAGCCTATCTTCATTCGATTCAAGGAGCAACCTTGAAATACCATAGATTTCACGGTTGCAGATTCAGATCTCTCTCGATACATACCTTTACATTGTTCTGTTATTATCAAGGATATTGTGCTGATTGCATGTTGTAGAATGTACATATTTATTAGTGCGAAATTAATAATATCCAAAAAGAATAGACGCTACACTTTGAATTGTTGGGAAAGAAAAGTCTTTAACACTAGAGTAAAATGTAAAGGTTTTGTTCTATGAGCAGGAGAAATTATTTGTTACACTTGCAAATCTTTACACAACATTGCGAACTTAGAATTTTATTAACCAGCGATGTCTTCTAGATTCTGTCTCTATGTTACACCTATCTGTATTTATGTGGTGTGGGTTTTGCACTAAACCAGTCTCTTTAGAAGCAGTTGTACTGAGTGTTGAGCTAACCTACTCACCTCCTCTGCTCAACAGAAAAGACACTCTTGAGCAATAGAATGGAAGATTACGTGTATATTAATCAAGGAAAGACACGCATCCCGGGAGTGAACGACAGCGAGGAGTCGTTGTTGACGGACGTAAGTGCCACCTCATTGCAGTGTAGGAAGGTTCACCAAGTATCTGCTCCCTTAAAAATAAAACCTTGGTTAAATTTTAATACCCAAAAGAGATTTCCTTTTCTCGTATTCAGAGATTCGTTGCAATTTGATGTACGTTAACTATCTTCGCCAGGAATAATTTCCCTTTAAGCAACTTAAGTCCAAAACTAAAAGCCTACACTTTCGGACATTATATTCATAATGAATAATGTCACAAAGTGAAAGATAAGCATTTTGAACTTCATACGTCTTGAAAACAAGGTCTTCAGGCTTGCTGACACTTACTGGAAGCAACAAAGGTTTCTGTGTATGATCAGGATTCTTTAGTAGTTACTTGTTTAATTTGGGACAAGTGCCAGCCACTGTTATGCTGATTAATCCATATAAAAGTTTACAGAAGATATCTTATTTGAAATATTAATTAATCGTGCCGTTTGAGTAGGCCTATCAGTTGCCATCTTGACATAATAGACACTGAATTTTCCGTATTATGCATGTCTTTTCTAAGTATCGCATTCATATCTTTGTATATTATCATATCATACCAATTTAAATATTAGCCTAAAAAAGCAAAGGAACTTTCCTTCGCTGTTTGTCTATAGGTTAAGTCTCTGGTACTAAGCATGTCTTGCATGTTCCAACCTTCACAAATCTGACTGGGCGACTGAACGACTGTTTGACGATGGTACTTCTCTTTCTTATACTTCGTCGTTGATGATGCAGCTAATCTCCGTCAATTGTGGTGCTATTGTTTCTTAGTCTGTATATGTTTTAATCTGTGTTTTGTATTCGCAGATTTCTTTTGCTTTGTTTATAATGTTTATGTTTCACAATATTTTATTTTTAATTTGCTTTCGTCTTAAATGTGAATTACAGCTTTCTGCAAGTGAGGATAGACAGAGGGAAAAGAAGACAAGAATTTATTTGGAATCTTGCTCGAATATTAATTCTAAATATTCAGTCAAGAATTTAAATAAAAAAATGTCTTAAGGCTCCTTTCTGTACTCATTTATCATATTCCATGATATTTGTATATTTATGTTCGAAGTGAATTTTTCAGCAATCATTTAAAAGCAAGTTAGTGACGTTTGTTTTTTCACGAGTTTCAATTAACGGCTATTTTTTCTGGAAAATAATTTGAAATTATTTAGTATTCTTAGTTAAAAAATTTTTTGATATTTAATTGAATTATTCTAAAGTAAAAGCAAGTATTTCTTCTTAATTATCGTGAAGTACTTTTAAGAACTGGTCTTTGCGTTCTTTAGCAGAGTAAAAATAGAATATACGTCTTGATTACACGACTTTTAACACTATATCACTTCGGAATGTACAGTTTATATTGCTTTCACGTGTTAAATAATAGATTACGGACCTTGTTGACTGGTTTCAGCCTGTTGTGGGCTATCTTCAGTCCATAACAGGCACCGCAACCTAGTATTTAACACGCGAAAGCAATATAAACTATTATATTCCAAATATACAACTTCCCTTGACCATATAACAATGTCTTTTTCGGTGGTGTAGCTGTGTCTGTTGGATCCGAAGTAATCAGGATCAAACTCGATTGAGGACGATTGATCTTAAAAGGCTACAAAATCCTAAGCATGGAATCTTATTTGAGGGAAGTAAAGCTGAGAGGCCCATTTTGTATATTTACGGCACATAAAAGAACCCTGCCCTGGCAGATCGAGGCATATAAAATCTGTCGTACTTTCTCACTCACATTGAAATTTGGAAGTAGTAGGGTAAATTAGGGTCTGTTGGACAGTCGGGCATGTTGGACACTTTGAACTTTAACGTGTTATCTCGCCACTTGTGGACACCACATTCAGCTAGAAGTCAACGACCGAAGTAGACCCACTCGTGACTACTTCCGTCATTGACTTCTAGCAGAATGTGGTGCCCACAAGTGGCGAGGTAACAGGTTAAAGTACAAAGTGTCCAACATGCCCGACTGTCCAACAGACCCTAATTTACCCTACAATGAGCCCATAACAGTGACCTAAATACAGACACTCCACCTCTGATTTAGACCATAACATACGATAGGACTTAATTCGCATAACACAAGTTTGTGTACTACTTTACAATGCCTAGTTAATGGCGAATAAATATAATTACTTATAGTATACATAGTACTATATGAGAGTAATGACATTAACATTTGTCAAGAATTAAAACTCGTATTACGAATACATGAGTGATTTTAATGTTGTGTTAGAGTATTTTCAGAAGCAGATAAACAAACGTAAGGGGAAAAACAGTATTCAAACATCATGGAATATAATATTTACTTTCACATTTCACATTGTCATTCAAAAATTCGTCCCTTCGTCTCGTTAGGATGACGATATTGTTTGAATGTACAATGAACCGTGGTTCAAGTTGCTTACGCTTTGTTCTGTAACCAAAGCATAAAACGTGATCCGGCAATTATTGCAATATATGCAAATCTAAATAAACATCGTGATCACAGTTAATATGCTTGGTTGTGCCAGAGTTCTCACAAACTTCTAATGAGAATAAAGAATCCTCACCATTCTTACTTCTTTTTTTGTGAGAATGGCAACTTTTGATGTCTTTAATCCTGTTAGAAGTTTTGTTGGAATAGAAAAATGTGCTTATTTTGAAGTGTACGGAAATTATTCAGTTGTGTTTAGAGTGCTTATTTTACTGCTAGCCAAATGTCCTTAACGTGTCTGTTTCAAGTGATGTCTCTCTGATTTTGATTTCATTGTATGAGTTCCACTCATATATTACCGTCACAATTGATTTGAATTAGATCCTTACACTACATATATTAAAATGTTTCAGTCATCTTATAATGTTCGATATTAATAATGAACATATAATGTCATTGCCAGGAATATTCTTAATAATAAAGTAATTTATTATATTCAATGTTATTCCCATAGCTTTGCTGTACAAGCAATATGCTTGAAGTGAAAAGTTTTGCCTAGTGGTCAAGAAGTAGCCTACATTTCATTATGTGTTTCCTACCCAAGCAGAAGGAACTAATTTTCTCGTCAAATTGACAATTTAAGGTGAAGGGCAATTATAAGTGGAACCATTATATTTTCGCATAATTACTTACAATATGCAAGTGTAAAGAATATTTATGTTATTAAATATTACTTTACCTTGTGTGAGCTATGTATCTCTAACAAAGTGATAAGATTTAAACAAAGCTTTCTCATGTAAATATATTATCTCCCACTTAAAGATTATGAAAAATAGCTCTTGCAACTTGGGTATTTCAACAGAATTCTTAAATTATAATGTCGTTTATGTAAGGAATAATATATTACGATACAATATTCGGAAGTGCTTTTTACAAAATCGAGGAAAAGTTTTAAATAGTAGCAGAGCGAGTTTTTCAATTTCCAAGATTCTGTAATCCACTTCACGAATTTGTATCGTAGAACAAACTTTTTGCAAGATTATATTTTAAAAATCGCAAATAGAATATATTTTGCATTAAAAATTTAGATCAATATTATTCCAAAGCCTTCTCAAAACTGAACTATAATAGTAACTAAGTAACAATAAGTGCACTATAATGGGACTATTTCAGTATAGTTTTATGTTATGTTGAATGGTTTCCCTAACAACAAGTTTCTGTGTGGAAATTCTAACTTTCAAGGCCTAATAACAATAGTTGTAAATACAGAAAAAAACACGATCGTGCAAAAAATATTTTTCCATACTATCTGTTTCAATGCTTTCAAGCACTTTATTTGATTCGAAAGTCAGGCTCCTTTGTAAATTAAATGAAACCTGGCTTTTTTTGTTCAGTGTTATAAATGTTGTCAAACATACTGCATTGTCATCCTTATTCTCAGAATTTTTAGACGATTTTCTTAATTTAAACGTCACTTCTGATTTACATATATAATTTCATTTTTTATAACTTTAATTTAACATATTCACATGAGAAGGTCAATTTTATATATGTTGTACTGTAAGCTTTTCTATTTATTGTGCTGCCTTCGCTGTAAGCTATAGCTAATAATCATGTGCACAATTAGATTAATAATATTTTGATTAAATTAGTTCTATACAAAGTGAATAAAAAGTCTGAACAATGTTTGTAGCTCTTCTGTTTTGATTTTATGAAGAGACTCTATACAGAGGATGAAAATTGAATATTTCGAATATGTTTTTAAATACTATGCATTTAATTTATCAAGGCTGTGTCAAGGAGTCTGTTTTTTTCAATTACACCATGTATACTTATTTATTAATTTTCTTAATTCTTAAGGTCTCAAAACGTGCAAAATCATACTTTTTACTATTAAAAATTACATTTTTTTAAACTGCCTCAAATTTATGATCCGAATCTATCTGGTTCTTAAAAAAGAGAAATGCTTCAGTATACTAATTTATCGTTATTGAAAATAAGGAGTAGTA
The DNA here is from genome assembly GCF_040183065.1 of Periplaneta americana. Classification (NCBI taxonomy): domain Eukaryota; kingdom Metazoa; phylum Arthropoda; class Insecta; order Blattodea; family Blattidae; genus Periplaneta; species Periplaneta americana. The sequence goes on from NC_091129.1 coordinate 126,087,378, forward strand.
CATGAATTAAATCGTAGAGTTATGCAAAAGCTCAGTTCAATTCATGGAGCCATTATTCTCCATAGTGATAAATTCAGCATAATTGCTTTTGTTACGTACAGTAATGGCAAAAAAACCGGACCGACCTTTGTAGCTAATTTCAGAGCCTTGTTCACTCCAGAGCACGTAGACTGGTAACTAAGACTTTCGTGGTTCGAATCCTGCCTGGGAAGGAAACTTTTTTTTGTTCCTTATTCAAATTTATTTCCAATACTTTTCGATTGCATCGATATTTTACTACCTAATTAACTTATTATTCCCAGAACATGAATTTTACCAGCAATCGAAAAGTATTGGGAATAAATTTGAATAAGGAACAAAAAAAAGTTTCCTTCCCAGGCAGGATTCGAACCACGAAAGTCTTAGTTAGCAGTGTAGCGTGCTCTGGAATGAACAAGGCTCTGAAATCAGCTACAAGGGTCGGTACAGTTTTTTTGCTACTACTGTACACATCATGCACTGAGATAATAGATTTGAGGTATTTTTTTTTACAAAATAATAGTATATGAATTATATATCATTTTGTACGTTTTCAGAATTTAAGAATCCAAAAATGTAAAAAAATAAGGATATTGTGTCATTTAAAAAACAGATTTCTTTGCGCACTCTTTACAAATACATGTTTTTGAAAATATGTTCAATATATTCCTATTTTTACTTCCTATAACTTTTGTGTATAGAATTTCTTAAAAAAATTGAACATAGAAAAGCTACAAGCAGCGTCCCATACTTCTTACTCATCTTGTGCAATGTTGCTACTAATGACCTGCTTTTTATTTTCATAACTCTTAACAATATACCTCATTCGTACCCGACTTTCCTTTCAATTCCGTATATCTAAATATATACCAAAATTTAGAAAGCAGAGATTTTGGTTTAATGTTTATGTTAAAAAGTAATTTAAACATTTACCACTTCTTATATATTTGTAGAAAAATATGTTTTGTACACATTTCTGACCAAACATATTCATTTTGGTATAGTATATTTGGTTCATTATTCTGAAACTAAATTCTTTAAAAATAGGACGAATTCAATTCAGCACAGTTATCACCAACATTAATATTTTGAGTATTACGTTCATATTATTGTACTCACATTGTCACAACTCACACGCTTAAAATTGAATAATGTTAATTTTTCTCAGCATATTTTAACAGTGAAAATATCTTTACGCGACAAAATTATTTATTTGCATATTCCTTCTCTGATCTACTATCAAGTCCAAAAAGTTTCTTTCTATTGTATTTTACATTTCTGGAGAAAGTATAAATACGTACAGAAAGTTTTTCCTACCATAAAAGGCAATCCGCTTACCTCCCCTGCCCTACCTGAGCCTTGCATGATGCTGAAACTTTGTTGAGTAGTCTGCTTGTTTGTCTCACAGATATGTGTTTATTGTCCGATAACATCTATGACTACTACAACGTATCTCAGGGTAAGATCACTATTCCCAACGTGGATGACGGAGAGGAATGTGTATTTACTGATGTAAGTAAGACAGAATTTATCACCCAACAATCCTAGAACACATTTTCCTCTACATATTTCCAAAATCAAATGACACAATCTTCCAACAGACAAATAGTTAATTAACGATTTATAACTATGTTTAATTACACAATTACTCATGAGGAAGCCATGTACTTTGTACGCTCATTAATTCAGCTGTATATATTTAAGCTGAAGCGAATTTCTATTATTTTGTTTGTGTGAAATATCTAAAGTCCACGTCTTTTACTTAAGGTTTTATTCTTATTTCTGTACTTCATTTTAAAGTTACAAGCTCTCATTAATACATAACTCACTTTTTCACTAACATTAATTTTACAGAGAAGTCCAATTTATGTTTCCCCTGTCACGAATCTGTTATTAATTAACAAGCAAAAAAGTTACTCTTTCTAGTCTTCTCAGTGTTAATTTGAATATTCTTTATTGTAACTTGAATAAAATATCTAATTATTGTGTTCAAGTAGTAATTTCTGTTTTCATAACATTTTCTGAAATGATCTGCTTTTCTGTCACCTTAAAAGTAAGGTAATTTATTGTCATATTTGTTTCTAAAATTTTAGAAATTTCTCCACTTCTTAAATTTAAAATGTTCATGAAAATTGTCAATTCGAAATCATTACTTTTTAGAAGTTATCCCTACTTTTGCATAATGCAACATTGGTTATCCCAATAGCAAGCCTTCGATGTGCTGGGTTTCACCCAAGAAGAGAAGGACAACGTGTACAAGATTACTGCTTCTGTAATGCACATGGGTTCCATGAAGTTCAAGCAGAGGGGTCGAGAGGAGCAGGCTGAGGCTGATGGTACAGAGGTAAGTATTGAAACATTACACTTTATATATAATTTTCAGCTTATCAAAACATTCAGAAGTTCCACGTAGCTTCCAATATTTCCACAGTTTTTGTTGTACCTTGCTCAGAAATGTCATGAATATACCAATAGGATATATTAATTATTATTTTCATGACTTTGTTTAGAGTTATCTAACAGTAATTAAGAAATTTTACAAATTTAGAAACCCACAATTTCGATTACATATCATTTGTGTTCTAATAAAAGTTTAATTAATATGAAACTGATTACTGTCATTTTAAATTGTATAGGATGGCGCTAAAGTGGCCAAGCTGTTGGGCACAGACGTTGATGAATTGTACAAGAACTTCCTGAAGCCCAGAATCAAGGTCGGCAACGAGTTCGTGACCCAGGGTAGGAACAAGGATCAGGTGAGCTAAGTACTTTTTTAAGATAATGTTTCTATTATTTCCCAATATGATGTTTTTATTCAAAATTTAACAACCAAATTTAATGATGTTGGTATTAATTTTTCTGATATGCTAAAAATGACTTATTTGCGACTATGAAAATAAGTGAAAATTAACCATTACGTTCATGTTATCTCTCAATAAATATACAGTACATATGATTAAATGCCTGTATTGTATACCATTAGCCAATTACATAATTTAAGTTACTCACTATAAACTGCCCTATATTTTCCAGCTACACGTAGCACATTATCTCACACACGTTGTATTCGCGTAAAAATCGTCTGTATGATTTATTTTGTACAGGAAGAAGTGATTCTTTTGACGACGTCTCTCTATTCCAATAATTCTTACAGAAACCTCAATTGAGATGGGCATAATATGATGAATTTTACAATTATAGGTCTCATACTCCGTTGGTGCCATGTCCAAGGGCATGTTCGATCGTGTCTTCAAGTGGCTGGTAAAGAAGTGTAATGAGACTCTGGACACAAAGCAGAAGAGACAGCACTTCATCGGTGTACTGGATATCGCCGGCTTCGAGATCTTCGATGTGAGTATCTTAAAACTGATGTATTATATTAAAACAATATAACACAAAAAAGTTAATATATTCTAGTATTTTTGTAACTTGTAAAACATTAAAGAGAAAAGTTAGTATTAACTCTGCAATCAAAACAACTAAGATATTTTCTTCAAAATTAGTACAAGACAAGTATAACTAATGTAGATTAGAACGCTTTGACATTATTTTGAAAATGTTTTAGCAATCTTGTAGTCATAAATTTATACAAAACTTAATTTTATAGAATTTTAATAATATAATTTCAATATAAAATGTTTTTGTGAAAATGTATTTCTAGGTCCAACGCACTCTGAACTTACAGTTGAAGGTGCTGTCACACGGATAATATATGTATGCTAACTTGTTGTTAAAGCAAGTTCCATTTACAGGTGCTCCATTGTGACTATCATTGTATTGTAGTGCCTTATATGCATGCTACACTGTGAAAAAATGAACTTTAATTCCATACTCGATCGTAAGGTAGCGTACTTTTAAAATCGTTAACAAATAGCTAGTACTATGTAGCATAATGTAGTAATATCACAGTCTAGTATATACAGTCACGAAGCTCAATACGTAGTAAATATGCATCCATAGTTAGTTGCTAACCACTAGGATCGCTAATATCGCCTTATTACAGACAGTGCGAAATTGTGTCGGCACAATTTCTTGTTCCTAGCACCCTCACAACTCTAGCTTCGTGACTGTATATACTAGACTGTGGTAATATATTGTTGTTACTTCGAAGCTTTTTGTCTACGACCTGTCTGTTGCTGTTGCATACAAGCTTCCATTTGTCAATTTCTAACTTTCAGAGCCGCAGAAATGCACGACTTACCGCAATATTGTCTCATCATAAGTTAATTCAACTATCTGTTTATACCTATTCGTCGTGCTTAGCATAATTTGTATAAGCAAACTTTAGAATCATTGTATTCAGATTTTCCATGTCTATAATAAAGTTGATAGCAACTTTTATTTCATACATAATTAATTTATTGAACTTTAAAACATTCTTCATTTGAATTAAGATTCAAAAGCAGATACAATTCAAAATTGTAATTGATTACTACAACTATCTTCAGCTACAATTTTAAGCTTGATACTGTTGTAGACATTGATAATCTGGACCAACGTTATTGTATAGATTATTTGTTTAGTTTATTTTTGTGTTGTTCGATGCTGTAGTACTGGAATTTGCTATTCGTTTAGTATTTGATTTCTGCATGTTGCCAGTTACTATAGGAACACTTTTGACTCTAACTGGATGATGTGTTCCCAATTGAAAACTACTACCATGACAAGCAGAAAGAAACCAACAGACTAGAATGTTGTAATAATGATTTATTTTGTACCAAAATGATCCAAAATTGGATAAATATGTAATATATTCAAAATAACATTCTCTTCAAACTAAGAAATGTAAGATAACCTCAACATTATTATCCAGTATTAAAAAAAGATCGTAATTGAAAATCTGAAGTGACTCAAACGGTAGAACTTGTAACTACAAATGCTGAGGGGTCCGAATTCAATTCCAAGCAGCGAATTTGAATTTTATCTCGTCTCTTATAGCGACTGGCTCTGTGTCTTTGTCTTGTGCTTGTCTTGTGTTGTTTTAAATAGTAATGTTGAACATCTAATGAAGGCGTCCCATTATGTGTGTGTTTTTAATGTTTCCTCTTTATCCTCACAAGAGTGAGGATTCTGTAGATCAGTAACATTTTATCTTATTCCTTACAATACATTAAAAGGCATATGTTTCCTTGTAGTATAATTATCCTGTAGTCGTAGATACAGTAGATTAAACTAACGAGATTCCACCTTACGTTTCTCGCAAGGACTTTATGTGGAAACATAACGGTGCGAAACTCTTGTAGAAGTTTGTCACGTTGTAATCTAACCGAATTGTTGTAGATTTGTAAATAAATACGCATGTTGTAGTACAACGGGTTCGAGCAACTCTGTATCAACTTCACGAATGAAAAGTTACAACAATTCTTCAACCATCACATGTTCGTGCTGGAGCAAGAAGAGTACAAGAAGGAGGGAATTGACTGGGCTTTCATTGACTTTGGCATGGACTTGTTGGCTTGCATTGATCTCATTGAGAAGGTAGACCAGAGTATGCAAGCAGTAGTTTAACTTTTAGACAAGTAGACATGTCCAAGATAATCTGAGATAGAGGATGATGCATATTTTCACAAAACATTATGTCACTAAATTATTTCGAAACTTTCATAAAAATTTAAATATTGTTACGTAAAATTTGCATCAGCCGATATTTCTTATATCTTGGATATCTTAATAGTGAATTGCACAACTTGTATTGTAGAAGGTGGGTAGTGCTTGCAGTTTATTGAGAATATGCCGCATTGGTAACACTACTACATTTTAACTTTGAGCATGCCATTAACAATAACTGTTTTACAACAAAATGCATGACAACCAATTTTAGTTTATGCATAAAGAGCGTTTAATATTTACAAATTTACAAATATTTCTTTCAGCTAATTGGAGCAGTTTGTATGAGCAGCTAATATAATTTTATGCATAAATTTAACATGATGATTGTACAAAAATTTCAGTGCTTTCTCACCACTGTGCTGCTCTTGAGTCTTACACATGCTTACTTTTTATTGATTGTGCTTAAAGTAATAATTTAACCTTAGAAGGGCGTAGTTATATACGTAAACTAATTTCTAACCCATTGGTTCCCTATTTCTAATAAACCACAGTACAACGGCTTCGAGCAGCTTTGCATCAACTTCACCAACGAGAAGTTGCAACAGTTCTTCAACCATCACATGTTTGTACTCGAACAAGAAGAGTACAAGAAGGAGGGAATCAACTGGGCTTTCATTGACTTTGGCATGGACTTGCTGGCTTGCATTGATCTCATTGAGAAGGTAGACTAGAGTAGAAGGCTTATACACAGACAGAGAAAGGAATTGCTGGAAGAAATGACTCATGAAGAGCATACATTCTTCACGAACTCATTTTCTCCAGTAATGCATTTATTTCTCTTCGTCTGTGAAGTAAATGTAGGCAACATTTCTGCCGCTATTAGATATAGTTTTTAGTAGCTCCTCGTTTCAACGGTCTTTGAATTGTATCCATGCTCAACGCAAAGTTCGTGTCATCAAGTAACAACGCTTCATGTTGAAAGTTGTGCTAGCGCTGGCATGGCATATTCTTTCAAGACTCTGGAACACTAATACATAGTGAGTAGTTTATAATGCTGGCTTACTGCATAACTTCAAGGTAGGAGCAACTCTAATGCTCGGATGCTTTCAACCTCCATTAACTTATTTTGCTTACACGTAACAGTAATGAAGTGCTTGCGACTTAACCAAAATCCGTAATCAGATTATTCCCTAACCCACTATTCCAGAATAGTGCATGCACCATAATAACAAATTAAATATTAATATTTCAGCTCATGTGTGCGGATTAATTTCATGAAGTGTTTTATAACTCTTAATTTCAATTATTTTGTTTCGTTTCATTACAGTTTATCGCAGGTCTCAATTTGAGTGATTGTCTTACTTTATTACTGTAAATATGATTTATCTAACCTCATTCAACTACCTATAAACTTATTACTAACTTTGTTTTATTTTACGTTCAATTTTTATTTCAGACAGAGGGGTATGGGAGAAAATTTCATTTGCTTTGCTGATGGAACCAGAAAGAGAGTTTGAAACCGACATTCAAACACTCTTTGCTGGTTCATAAGAAATTAGTAGAGCAAAATGATCTTTCCTCTCGTCTGTTTGTTTAATCATTTTAATTTGTATTTGGTTTCATTTATTTTGCTTTATAATTATTTCCTCGGTTTACAGTCAAGAATACTGTTTTTCACATTTTATTTTATATTTCATTCACTGTTTCATACTTTACTTGAGGAGCAATAGATAAGAAATACTGAGTATATTTTGCCTTAACAATTCCATAAAATTTATTATTTAACTGACTTGTTTATGGCAGCGAATTGCTCGGTGTCTTATCTAAGGCTCTCTTTGAAAAGTCATCTCATTTTATATTTTTTTTTTTGCTTTATATTTTTAGTTCGTTATTTCCTGGATTCTGTTCTGCTGGTAATGAGCATGCCATTTAAATTACTGCATTTGCATTTGTCTGTTACATTTACATTATTTTTAATAAGCCGATGTCTTGCAATGCTGGCCGCTGCTTCGTCTTAATGTACACTTGTATATACATACACAAATTACGACGCAATACTTCATAACTAATACGCATCCCATTGATTTCCTTCTGGTTATGGTGAATTAATACCACAGTACAACGGCTTCGAGCAGCTCTGTATCAACTTCACCAACGAGAAGCTGCAGCAATTCTTCAACCATCACATGTTTGTGCTTGAACAAGAAGAATACAAGAAGGAGGGAATCAACTGGGACTTTATTGATTTTGGCATGGACTTGCTGGCTTGCATTGATCTCATTGAGAAGGTAGAATTCGAAAACTGCACGGGCACCGCCAAGGCCCGCTGGTCTTCGTCCTAACTCTCAATCCCCGGAGTTAAAATTGTGCGTTCAAGATTTCTCAGAGAAATTAAGCTTAATAGTGGTCAGTAAGAATATTACTCAATTTTTAAATAAAAGTGCAGAAATTAACAAAAAGGGCAGCGTAGAGATTAGGATTTAACGTGTAGAATTTGAAGCAGAGCCTATAGCCTGTATTCACACACAAAGCAATGAAAGTGAATTCGTTAATTCCGAAATGTCTAGTCTTTACGTTTGTGTAGAAAATAATAAATGAAGGATTTTCTGAGAGATTAATAAGCCTTTTTAACTCCGGGATGCTCCAGGTAGAGTAGCTGTTAGCATATAGTGTGCTTCGCTATCGCTCAGCTATGTCGTCTGTGTAAATAAGGTAGGATGAGTCACCATGGCTTTGCTTGCTTTCGTAACCTAGCATGCTGATTACAATCAGAATATTCATAATTTATTTTTGTCCTTTTGACCCCTTTAGCACTCGTTTGTTCCTGACGAAAATGATGCACTCTTTTTGAACCAACCTGTTTTGATATTAATGAAGTTCTTTTTCATTAGCGTGACTGGATTATCACAGCAGAGAGAGATGCCTGAATGAACCTGCACGTTATACATAGCATCTTTCATGAGAACCCAATTTTTCTATTGCCATTCGGTTTGTTTGCACCCTTTGATATTGTCCTCATTTCTCCAGAATGCTGAAATTCTTACGTTCATGACTTTGTGTGTATTTGAAAGAGTTATTGAAACCCCTTTCATAACTGACCAATGTGCTGTCTCTACAACATAAACTAATGCATCAACCTCGTCCTTATTTCCTCCCCTTGACTTGGTTTGGGAATGTAGTTCAACGGCTTCGAGCAACTGTGTATCAACTTCACCAATGAGAAACTTCAGCAGTTCTTCAACCATCACATGTTTGTGCTGGAACAAGAAGAGTACAAGAGAGAGGGAATCGAATGGGCTTTCATTGACTTTGGCATGGACTTGCTGGCTTGCATTGAGCTCATTGAGAAGGTAACTTAAATCTGTTCCCCTCTGCAACCACGTCTTTCGGGAAGAAAAAAGTCGCACACCCCGCTGAAGACAAGGTTTGCCCACAAGTCAACTGCATCCTCATGTCTGATACTGTTTGTTGATGTTTTCCTTATACCTTAATTGAACTGTTGTTTTTCAGTGTTGTGAATACCCCCCAGCGGGAACACGCGGGGTCTTGTGCTCTGTCAGCATAAGAATAATCCGACAGCCGCGGAGTTCCTAAGGAATCAAATTTAACAACTTTAAACGAATTAAACAAACTCAGAGAGAAATCTTGCTGGATACTGTAAAGCCTATCAAAATTAGTACTTGTACTTTGGTTTCATGGAACTGTCAGCGGTTGTTGATTGTTCTTATATTTTGGAATTTGCGTGTGCGTGTGTGCGGTTGCACGTGCGTGCACCATCACTAAATGTTTCCTTTTTAACTCCTTTGAGACTATACAAAGTTTCGAGGGGTTTATTAATTTTTTTACCAATAAGAGGGAGGCTGCTGTGTGTGTGACATTTGCCTGGGTTTGCCTATTTTTTCTAACCTCTTGTGCCCCCCTTATTACGCGACCACCCGCAGTTCAATGGATTCGAGCAGCTGTGCATCAACTTCACCAACGAAAAACTGCAGCAGTTCTTCAACCACCACATGTTCGTGCTCGAGCAGGAAGAGTACCAGCGCGAGGGCATTGAGTGGACCTTCATTGATTTTGGCATGGACCTTCAAGCTTGCATTGAGCTCATTGAGAAGGTAGACGACGACGATGGGGGCCCTTCGGATCATGGCACATCCCCAACTCTTCTCTCATTTAGACGGAGCGTTTCCACGAATTTATGTTATTATTTTTATTTGATCTCCACGCAAATCAAGAACCGGATTCGAAATTCTAACAAATATTTAAATTATATAGGATATTGGCAACTTAATTCATTTCTGTGAATGAAGTGTAGAGTGCCTCATAGTAAAACATGCCAACATGTAACTTGCCATTCAGTGAAGAAACTGAATATTACAATAATGGAATATATCCCCAATTGAATCGCATATTCTTAATCATTATTGAAAAGGTGTAAGCACTTTGATTTCATCTCTTCAGTTAAGCATTCATATATTCTGAGAAGCCACCGGTGTGGCTTGCGCTTGCCTGCCGGTCTGAAGTTGCGTTCGGGTGCGGGTTCGATCCCCGCTTAGGCTGATTACCTGGTTGGGTTTTTCCGAGGTTTTCCCCAACCGTAATGTGAATGCAACGTAATCTGTGGCGAATCCTCGGCCTCATCTCACCAAATATCATCTCGCTATCACCAATCCCATCGACGCTAAATAATCTAGTAGTTGATTCAGCGTCGTTAAATAAACAACTAAGATAAAAAAAAATATATTCTGAGTCCGAATAATTAAATTTCTTTTATAAAAATAATTTTAATACTCGTGCTACATATGCAATAATGACAAACTTATACATAAATATGGCAGTAGAACTTATTTTAGCCATTAGACGTATTCAGTTTCAATAAAAACTAATTTCTTAGATTAATTTTGCAAAATAGAAACTATATTGAGCATATATTAATTATTTGGGTCTCGGAAAATAATTGTGTGCTTAGATTGGATTTCATATTAAGACCATTACGAGTCCTTAAGGAAAATCCACTCGTCGAAACGCTCCGTTCCTTTGCTAGTCTGTGTTGTTATTGCTGTGTTTAATTAACTTGTTTTACGTGGTGGCGGTTCAGAAAAGGAATGGGCCCCTGGCCGCCGACCGCCCCATGGAGGAAGGTAAACACAATTAGTGTGTGAATTTTTCACATTGTACATTTTTATGTGGCCTGTTATGTTCATGGCGTGTCTTGTGGTGTTTATCTTCTTTCAGACTTTCTCGTCATACCTGCTCTCTCTGCCTCACCATTTGGGAAACTGTTGCGTAATAACTCACTGCAGTCTTTCCATGTTCCAGGAGTTCGTTACTTCAGAAATTAAATACATCAATTAGGCGGATGGAACCAAGTGCACAAATGTTAAAATATGTTATAATTTACACCCCTTGTTATGCATTCAATCAAATAGATCTGATAAATTCCAAATAAAAATAAAAGTTTGTTTATATTTACGTATAAATCGATCATTTCTCTTTTGAATGGATCAATTAAACTCAAGAACATGCGATGTGGTGTTATCTCACTATCTTGTATCTAATCGATTCCGTAAAACGAGCACTTTATAAATTATAAAATGTTTTAGTAATTGTCATTTTACATAACAAAATTCATAAAGCAGCTTCTGAGGTCCGGTTGCAGAAACGCAAATCAAATCAGTCCCTGATCGCCAATCAGTTGATGTCTGATTCATTTGATTGTTCATTGCATTGCACAAACGAGAATTTCCAATTAACTTGTTTCAATTTACTAATTGCTGATTTGAGAAAGAAATGCATTTGACAACGGCGCTATTTAGCAACCACAGCCAATTTGATGCTCTTTAAAAGTCGCGAAACGAATGCATCAAGCAGGCGGTGACTAGGAAAACAAGTGAATGCTTTTCTGTTTTGTTGCTTTTTGTAGAAAGGAAACAGGCGGATTCTATTTGTATATAGACTACAATATAGTGAAAAAAATTAAGCAAACAAAAACATGAGTGGGCTTCCGTTGTGGGATTTCCTAGGGGAGTCGACAAGAAATTGGAACATGCATAGCCTCCATAGCCCAAAAGAATTCCATTTCCCAGCTCTCTGTTTACAAATTGAGCTCGTAACATACTCATTGAAAATATTGTGTTGTCATGTGTAGAACCCTGCCAACGGGTTACAATATTCCAGAATTTCAATATGGTTCAGGCTATATATTGCCTGTACATTCACAGAAAATAAACCTTTCCTATATCGATAAAGTTCGGCATAATTTTAACCAGGTGATTGGATGGGGATGTGAGCAGTATATATAACCAATTACTCTTGGAAATCCTGACATGGCTGAAAATTCTCTCTGGGTTTCAAGTCGTTCCCTGTCTGAGGTTGGGGACTTTATGAGATCCTGCGATAACAAAGCAATTTCATACATAACATTCTTAACTACTCGGCAAATAGTTGATTTGTGGACCCCAACAAGATCACGTAAGACTGCCTGAAAAATTCCAACAGCATAAAATTTCAGCATTATTAGAACTTGGTTCATAGGAGAAAGTGGGAGGTTTCGATTTGTCTGTCTGCATATATTTGTTTCAATTCTTGAAAGTAACAAAACATACGAATCCTTATTTAACTTAAATCTTTGCTCAAATTCTCTGTCATTATACATAAAAACAATTCATGTTTACCACGGAAATGCCTTCTTCTTAATAATATTTTTTCATCCTAAAATTTCTTCATCAGAACTATTGTTACGCTATAACTATTTACTATATAAATTACAGTAACTGCACTATAACGAGAACAACCTAAATACTTGATCAATGATCAGTGACTTAACCAGCAAAAATCTGTTGATAAAATCTGATAGAAGACTAATCTCCGATCAAATACTGATTATTCTTTCTGCAACAGAAATAGAACTGATAGCCAATCAAACCCTCCTTGACCGTCAATCATATTTTGATCGGTGTTTCTGGAACCGGGCCTGAACTTGACGACAGTCCCACAACTTGAATTTCAACAACGTTTCACAGTATCGTAGCCTACATTATTCCTTGCATAATCAGTCATTGTGTGCTTGACTTTGTTACTCGTATAATATGGAAAAAAAGAACATAGTTTCCTAGAGACTTCTGTAACATTGAAAGTCGTGTATCAGAGATGAATGTAACCCCCGTCGTGTGTGTTGTGATTTTCTTTTGTTCTTTCATCTGAAAATGTCTGTGTGTTCCATTCGCCTCTCCGTGGCCCTCACTCCTTCCCTGTGTTACGCGGCCCAGCTGAATGGTTTTAACCAGCTATGTATCAATTTCACGAACGAGAAACTGCAGCAGTTTTTCAATCACCACATGTTCGTCCTCGAGCAAGAGGAATACGAGCGAGAGGGCATTCCTTGGGTCTTCATAGACTTTGGTCTGGACCTCCAGTCCACCATAAATCTGATCGAAAAGGTACCACAACTCAGTCCCTCTGTAACGGTAAACGCTCACTACCAGCAGTAAATCAGCAACTTACTATTTTTATTTTTTAAGTTGGCGTAATTTAAGCCAGTATTGTTTATTATTACATACATTACTCAGTAGAACATTCTTCGTCTGTTTTTAAGAAAATTTCTAACATTCTTGGTTTACAGTGCCAATAACAAAATATCATTTTGTTTGCACAGAACGCTGTAGTATGAAGATTAAAAGTGGCGATCCTTTTTATTTTGCAATAATTATAAAGATGGAGGGAGTAAGTACTTTACAATTCAGCTGTGCTTTGTATGTTGACCTGTATGGTTTTTAAGATGTTTTTTTGAGATGTTATTGAGAGAGAGAGCTCTCGGAAATGGTAAGCTGTGTAACATTTAAATTTTGAGACTAAAAACTTTTTTTTCTGTTTTAAATTTTTAGAAGAAACTCACACATTGTAATGTATATTTTTGTATAAACTTAATGTTTTGAAGCAAAAATTGCTATTCATCTTAAGGTTTAATTTTGCACGCAATTCCTTCTTAAAATGTTACGTTCTAATTTGTACTGAATTATTAAAACAAAATTAAGTCGGTAATAATTGTACTCACTCTAATCAACTTAGTACTGTAACAATGCTGATGTTGTGTGTGAAAAAAGTGCGCGATTGGAATGCACTAACATTTTAACAAACTATCTGCTAAAGCTCGCCGTGCATAACCGGTGTAGATAATTTGCTTAAAATGTATTGCATCCATGTCGCAATGATTTCAGCAACGTACATAAAACTTAAGTAGTTTCTTCATCACTTAAATTAATATCCAGTAATTTAATTAATATAACTGTGACACACTCTGCTTTCTCAGGTTCTTGTAAGAATTGCCCTTGGTCATTTGCGTTGTAAAAGCTTCAGTTAAATAATTATTATATAAATCCCCACAAAATCACAAAATAAGTAACTTTTTATTAATGTACTGTTTATTTCGACTAAAATTAAATACTTAAGTAACTACTACGTGAATGAAATGTAACGTTTACTGTAATTAATTAATAATGTCAACTGGTTTTACAACGTTTAATATTAATATAAATTTAATTACTATATAGAATTACTTAAGATCTCTTGTAGAGAAATATAATCTGCTTTCCCCCGAAAAGCAAGGTATTCTATCTCTTTTTATCTGTATTAAAATTTAGCACTTTTTGATATGATATATTCCTAAATACTTTTTTCGGCTCGGACTGAAAAATAAACGAGTCGTGCTATTGCAATATAACGGTTTAATTTCAACTCTTGCCAAAACAGTTATAAACGTGTACAAGGACACTTTATAATTGAATTTATGTATATTTTGTCTTGCGATTTAGCAGTGAGTTGAAGTTTATTTTATTAGAATGCCTGAAAGCACTGTCACACAATAGTATATATAATGTCTTCCTGAAAATAACATGCTATACTACTCTCTTCAAAATTCATGTTGTGAAGAAATGTGGTACTTTTGCAAAATGTTAACTGTGATAATATACTCTGTTATCCTAGCATTACTCGCCGTTTCTCGTTGATATCTTGCAAGACGGAACTGCAAGACGTAGTCATATCATTCTGTATGCACCTCTTCCTGTCATTTTATAACATTTCTTGTTCACGTTAAAATATCTTTATAACTGGACAATATCAGGAATATATGACGAAATCTTAGTTCCATTGCAAAAGTTACCAGCTTTATTTACATTCCTTGTACTATCTATCGTAACCTCAACTTAATTGTGATTTGTCTTCTTTCTTTGTGTGCTGATTTCTTTAGTCTTTCAAATATCTATCCGTCGTACTGTAAGTATCTCTAACTATGGCACCCGGTAATCTCACATCATTATTGAAGGTAAGTAATTCAAATATTATCCATTATTTTATTGTAGAATTTAGCGGCATTAGTTCTAGAAGATACAGAATCTCTATCTAAAGGATTCAACATCCTAATTCTAGTACAAAATATATTGACATATTTATAAAATATTTTTAAGAAACTTAGAATAGAAAATAACATTAGAGAAACACTCTTGACAAAATAATTCACCGTATTAAGAATCCGATGAGGTAAGGTGTCTGTATCAAGGAAAGAAATTAATTTTTATACCGTAAACTACATTATTATGCTGCCTGTAGAGAGTACTGGGAATCCGCAGACTCGCCAGGCTTCATTACCACTTAATTAAGGCTCTTATAATGCTTTAGATTATTAAATTAGTTGGCTCAAAAGTAAACAAAATTTTATTTCAAATTGCTGCTTTATAGTACTTTGTGGCTTACAATTTGGTGCTTTGTAAAAGTTGTAGAATTTGAAGTAACGTAGATAATGGAATTACTTATGTATTAAAATTATGTTCTGATATAAAATAGTCTTATTTATTGTTATAGTATTTATTCATTTTCATAAATATTACACATTTCAATCAAAAAGTCTCCTAATTATGTTGTAAAGATGGGTGAATTCAATTCGAAAATGAAATATTAAACTTTCAAAAAATTGCGCCAAAGTCACGATTACCTGGCTGTTTCTGCCCCCTGGTGTAAATAGATAAAGGACGTTAAGATAACACCATTCTAAGTGTTTCTTTGTTACATTTGTGGAAATATTCAACGTTTGTTTCAAATGACGTTATGTTCATTTGGATTTTTTATTTATTTTATACTGATAATAACCGTAAAGTATTATTTTATATATTTAACAGATTGCAGCATAAAGTAATTAATGTTAGAATAAAATAGACGTCTTGAAGTTGCGATAACCTACAAAGTGTTGTTTAGACATTTTTATTTCAGGAATATTACACTAAATTATCCACGAAATAGAGTCAGCAATATGGATGTGACTTGGTTCAGTTCGATAAATGTGGAATTTTTAATTTGCTGTTATTGTCACAAGTTTGTAGCACTTTATCAAACAACGGGTAGTCTGAAGTAATTTTTCCAAAACTACTAAATACAATTTTACGTTTGTAATGTTCTATGGAATTTCATTGTAATGCATTAATATATAATTTAGAAATTTATATGTACACATTTCACCCACCCTTACAACATATGAAAATACGTACACTAAAAATCGTTATGAAATCTGATCTAAGGCTTAGGAAGCTAAAATTAACTTAAGTAATTTCTTACTGCAATAGTTATGGATACAATACTAACAAAACAAATTTCACTTGCAGCCTATGGGTATCTTGTCAATCCTTGAGGAAGAGTCTATGTTCCCTAAGGCTACTGACAGGACCTTTGAGGAGAAGTTGATGAACAACCATCTGGGCAAGTCTCCCAACTTCCAGAAGCCTAAGCCACCTAAGCCTGGCCAGGTTGCTGCTCACTTTGCCATCGGTCACTATGCCGGCACTGTAAGTATGAAGTTTCACTCTAAAGACTTCAACAAACTTTATGCTCGACCATGCCGAAATGTAGTAATTGTACACCTGGTAGCAGTCCTTTAATGCTTGTCATTAAAGTACACCTATTCATTAAAGTTCAGGTTTTCGATTATTCTCGGATATGCAATCGAAAGACAACGAGGGAAACGTCACGGAGGCTGGAAATCCAATACTGTCGCAGAAGGTTATGTTCTGTTACTATAATAATTAGCGTTAATTGTAAATAATATTCAAATAAATTCAACTTGTCATCTCGTTTTTCAATTCTAAATCAATTTCCAGGTTATACATTCTCTGCATTACATCAAGGTCAATGATATTATTGTTCCTCGGAAAAAATCAATACTTTCGCGTCTGCGCACATTTCACAATTCAAGAGCTATGAGCAAGGTCACTTCCGATCTTCTGTCAGATACAAATAAAATGTATACTTCTGAATAATTTAAAGTTAGAAATATGGTCGAGCATAAAAAGTCGTATGAAACTTGCCTATAATTGTAATTAAGACGCTCGTATGAAAGTTATGAAACTCGCTTGCGCTCATTTCATAAACAAACATACTTGCGTCTTAATTACTAACATTATAGGCTCGTTGCATGATGTACTATTTCCATTCATACCTGTCCAAGTAAGACTGCTACTGACACTTCATTCTTGCACTCAGGTGTCCTACAACATCACAGGGTGGCTTGAGAAGAACAAGGATCCCCTGAATGACACGGTTGTTGACCAGTTCAAGAAGTCTAGCAACAAGCTGCTGGTAGAGATCTTCGCTGACCATCCTGGTCAGTCTGGTGCTGCTGATGCCGGTGGCGGTGGCAAGGGTAAGATTTGCATTGATGGCACATGCTGTTGCTTTTTACAATGGTGCCATTTTTGTAGCACATTTTTAAATTCCATGTTGATGTTGCTACGTCTATTTGATTTTGATAGCGCAAATATTATGTAACAGTAACAGAAATGTTAGATTCTCGAAAAGGGATGGATTATTCTCGTTTGTAACACTTGACTGCTCATCGGGTCTGAAAGGAATTAATTAAAACAGGAATTCGAAAGTAATTAGAAAATACAGATAACTATTTTTATGCTTAGACGTCACAGTGGTCTAGTGTCTAGTGCGCAGGACATAATCCTTAGAACTGGGTTTCATATGGATGGAAAATGAAAAATCAAGTGCCCGCCATTAGCAAAAAAATGCTGTTTACACACTTCTGGATATTATCTGACTACACAGATATCGATTTACGTCGAATTACAGACACAATATGTTTGATAAATTACTGCTCGCTTAAAGCCTATATTGTTTTTACAATAGGGTACCAGACAAACTTACTTACTTACTTACTGGCTTTTAAGGAACCCGGAGGTTCATTGCCTCCCTCACATAAGCCCGCCATTGGTCCCTATCCTGAGCAAGATCCCTATCTATCATCATATCCCACCTCTCGGCCTCCCTAAAGGTCTTTTTCCCTCCGGGCTCCCAACTAACACTCTATATGCATTTCTGGATTCGCCCATACGTGCTACATGCCCTGCCCATCTCAAACGACTGGATTTAATGTTCCTAATTATGTCAGGTGAAGAATACAATGCGTGCAGTTCTGTGTTGTGTAACTTTCTCCATTCTCCTGTAACTTCATCCCTCTTAGCCCCAAATATTTTCCTAAGCACCTTATTCTCAAACACCCTTAATCTCTGTTCCTCTCGCAAAGTGAGAGTCCAAGTTTCACAACCATACAAACTACTCGTATAATTTATTGAATAGTCTTCAGGTAAAATTACTTTTGAGATTTACCTGAAAAACATATTGTTAATATGAATTGGCAACATTGTTTTTTACTAATGGCGGGCTCTCAACTTGCGTCACTCACCCAAGCGTCGCCATCGAACAGGCGACGCGCCGAAACTTATAGTTCTTTCAACCGTCATGAAGGCTTTGTCCTTGGTTCACCATAGGAGGCGACCTACGTAAGACCATATGATGATGATTAATGGTAGGGGAAACGGGAGTACCCCGCGAAAACCTACCATTAAACATCGTCTTTGTCCAGCACAATTTTCAGCTGGACTCACCCGAATTAGAACCCGGGTTACCAGCGTGGAAAGCCGAAGCTCCAGTTGTTCGGATAACAGTGTGCTTTAACTTGACAACAATGGCAAGAAAAGTTGTTAGAATAAATAGAGGTCATAACTTGCCCGCGACTGAATTACTCGTAGTGCAAATGAAGCTATCTTTCAGAAGAAAATTACGCATAATTACTTTGAAATTAACTTGAAAAACGTAGTATCAACACGACTTGGCAACATTGACAGGAGGAGTTGTGAGAATAATAGAGGTATTTATACATAGTTTTAAAAAGTTATGACTGAATAATTAGTTTCTTGTGAAGTTATTGTCCAGAAGGATATGAGTAGTTAAATGTATAAAGTTATAAATTTGACTAATAGTATTTTAAATAATCACATGATTCATTTCTGAAATATTTATGTTTTAATTGGCCTAAGTGATTAAAAGTAAATATCCATTTTGAAAGATATGACATCACATTTCATTTTTAATGATAATATTAAAAATGCTCTTTTTAACATTTGATAATGAAAAATTTATTTGTACTGGTATAAAAATCCTAACTTGATAGTTTTTATTCTGAAAAACCTTCGAACATTTTTATTGAATTTGTTTGCATGATACATAGAAACCATTGCAACACTCCTATACCTTATAATCACTTCAAAGTATTTCAACTCCACTAGAATTCAATTTTCAGAATGAAGAATCATTTGGAAGAATGTACAGGTAATCCCGCAACAATCATAACATTACACCACTCTTTAATGCTATAACCTTCTTCAACATCTATGCTTGAATCATCTATAAAATATGCTGAATTTTATCGGTATCTTAATTTCTTCCACAAATACTTAGTACTCATGTTATATTCTTTGTGCTTAAACTTCATTTTTGAACTATAATGCAATGGATTTATTTTGTGTATGCTAGGTTGTTCTATTGTTCTCCGTTATGGACTGCAGTAAAAGGTTGGTTGATACAGCGAACATCATTGTAAACCTATACTTTCAAAATAATTGCATAATGTGTTTGAATTACAAACTCCAAGGCTAATGCCAGTTTTAGCAAGGTTTTCTTGCACGCAGAAAAAAGTTAATTCCCATAGAATCTATTGAAATTAAGAAACAAAGTCTTGCAATAATAGTAATATGCGTTACAAGAGCGGTATGTTGAAATTTTCATGTTCGAGGAAAAGTTTGAAAAAGCGAAACGTAGTTGAGCTTTTTTAATTTCCGAGAATTGAAAGAAAACATACCGCTCGTGTATTGTACATTATTTTGTGCGAAGATCGTTTATTACATACTTGAAAGAGAAATTTCTAATTAGTTGCAATGAAATCTCCATCTTGGTTTCTGTTCAATGACGGCAAATTTGCAAAACAAAAATATCTATCTTCAACATTGTTGCTTTAAAACGTTTTCTGTGTTTACTATACTCCAGCAGGCCGTGATATACGTCTGTCTTTTTTTTCCCCCCAATCTATGATGAGTCTGGAATCTTGTTGATTTTTTCACGGCTTCCTTAATGTTACTTGCATCACTAATGCAGCAACTTTAGTGGAGTTGTAGATTTTACTTATTTTTTGCAAATATTTAAAAACAATAATTAAGAGTGTAATTTAGGTGAAATTGCAGTGATAAGTTTCCAATTTATAATTATTACTATATTGAAAGTCTCTAAAAATAATATGTTAAAAGCCTAAAGCAGTAAAATCAATATGTCACTTAAGCGGTAAGAAGAGGGAAATAATTGTTATGTGTGTTAGGTTGGGAATATTGAATGTGGAATTTTAGACTTTCCGCGGATTGGTTTTGTGCGGAAACCAAGCAAATAAGCACGATCTCGCACAAAATATGTTATTTCTCTTTATGTTCGTTGTACTGACATTATCAATCGACAATAATTTATTTCACCATTTAATTCTTAACAAAACTAAATCATTGATTTATTGTCTTTTTACAAAAAAAATTAACCAAATAATAGTAATGTTAGTTTAAAGAGTCTAAACTTGTCGTTTTATAAATAATTGTGAGAGAAGTGACTTCTAAATGTTCAATATTTGAATGTTACTTCCTTCCCATGATTCAGGAGGTGTGAAGAGACCGAAGGGCTCCGGATTCCAGACCGTTTCCGTCTTATACCGGGTAAATACTGTCGTCTGCCAGTACCGGTGACCGGACAGGCCAAGACTCTGCTCCGAACTCCTTCCACTCCTTTTCCTTATAGCCTTCTTTAGTTTTTCCATAGCAGGGTAATGTAACCTGATCGGGACAAACTTTACGAAGCACAAATGTCAAACTCATACATGTTTAAAAATGGATGTATCAATTATGAAATCCTTTTATTTGGAAAAATAATTTGTCAGTTAGAAATTGTTAAGAATTGACATCAGTGCTTCGATAAATCCATATCCGGTACAACGCCTAACCTTCATAGAAGTCAGCTCACAGTCGAAGTAAACCAACGTCGATAAGAAATTATTGGTGCCTTTGGAACAAAATCGACCTTATAATATCTAAGGGTATTTTTACCATCATACTAGATATATTAAGTAATCTAATAGTAATAATACAACGATCATATTAGTTCACTTTATTGGGATAGAATAAAAAATTCTTACAGTATATAAAAATGTTGGTTTGGTCCATCGCAGTTGATAAAGAGTCGTAAAATAAACCAATTAAAAAAATAAAGTCGCTACACTGTACCAGGCTGTGAAGTATTAGGAACTGGACCATAAATTATTCACAGCAATAGAGTATAAAACACAGGGGCGTACGCAAGGGTGGGGTTACAGGGTTTGAACCCTTCCCCTTGAACTTAAAAAAATGAAATATTTGGATTTGAATATTTTTTTCTCCATAATGATTCTCCTTTCTCTAATTTTTCACTGTCAGAGTAAAAAAATCTACATCGACATAAGGCATAGCCCTCTACCCATCGTTCAATATATTCATCATATCAATTTCATTCTTCATTATTGTGTTTAATTAAATTTATTTCTATATATTTTATTATTTTCATGGATTTTTCTGTTATATAAAGTAAAGTGTCTTACCTATCATGTACCCATACAAATAGCCTTTGACTAAATATATCCTGGTTGAGACAAGTTACCTGGTTGGGGTTTTTTCCGGGGTTTTCCCTCAACCGATTGAAGCAGAATTGCTGGGTAACTTTCGACGTTGGAACCCGAACTCATTTCGCCATCATTAATTCACATATCATTATAGCCCGGGTTCAGTTCATGGTGCAGCGTGCTGTACTTGTACAAGAGCGTGACCGTTCGGTTACACAATCATTCACAGAATAGGAGTGGTAAGCACAATAAGTCCCAGGATGCAGTCCCTCCTCTGTAAAAAAGAGAGAAAAAAAATATAATAATGAGACAAGCATCTTTTATTATACAAAATTAAACAGAAGTTAAAATCTGTTAAAAATTAGGTGGATGTGAAAAAATTACGTTTCAAAGATTTTATAAGGATATTCATGAATATGTTCTATTAGAACACAGTCTAATATTAATAAATACATCGTAACATAATAATAATAATATACAAAAATTTAAAATACTAATAATGTAAATTGTAAACAGTTTTAATTATAACCTCCCCTTTGACAAAATTCTGCGTACGCGCCTGGTAAACATAACTGGAACTGTATTGACAGAGGCTTAGAAACTACTGAGCAGTAGTGAGCCTACAAATTCGCAATGTTTTAGAGATTTTATTTGAAAATTGCATGTCATTCCAAATAAGAGAATGAAGCTAGATCTATGTAAGACGTGAAGCTTATCTTGACGTGAGCTGACGTTCAACAAGTAACTCCGCTCTGCTCTCTTTCTGTCTGTGTGTCTACTCTCTCTATGTGTGCCTTGTCTTCTCTGTTGTCTCTACTAGGTGGCCGTGGCAAGAAGGGCGGTGGTTTCGCCACCGTATCTTCCTCCTACAAGGTGCGCCGTCCAGATCCTGTCTTCGGGACTCTCTCGTCAACTATGGCGCCGAATTCTCATGCCTCCCACAACCCATTTCGAACTGATACTGTTTTTGTTACATAATTTTTAGCTCCACTTTAAAATCCAAGCTGCTTATTGGACATTTCTGTTTCTGGCTTAATACGCGAATGAGAATTCGACGCCAAGGTGTCGTAGATGAGACATTCGCCTCCATTTGAGTGATGTAGTGAGATTTTTGATTATGCGAAAATTTGCGTGATTTGGCCACGTCAAATAGAATTTCACGTAAAGATTTATATCTCCTTCTCGTACTTCTAACTTGGTTTATTTATTACAATTATAATCCACGCTTTCTTTTACATTTTACGGAACTCTCTTGTTTTAATTCAGATGTTAATATTTCAGTTCTCCTCAGATTGAATGTAAACATAAATTTATAATTCGCGAATGCGATACATATTTTAACTTCGCAAAACGCACGAATTCTCTTTCTGTTCTTTTCCAAACCTGTTGTATCAATATTTCAAACTATATAAATTTCTGCAAATATTATTCGTAAAATGATAGACAATAAATGTTACTTATAAATAATGTAGATATTTAGCATATGACGTTACGTTTGACATATTTATTTGAATTTTCAAACAGTGCTAATATGCATCACACGAACAACCTTTACATATCTGAAATATTTTTAATTTACTACTCAGAATCGAAGGATCTTGGTAAAGTTCAAGTAGTGTTATTTAATAGACTATTACATCGTGTAAAATATAAACAAAGTCTTCGAATCAATTTTGAGTTTCTTAGATTTCAGAAGTAGATGTTTGATATATTTAATTAAATAACTTAATTTTTCACTTACAATAATCACTGCTTCATCTTAAGCACATGTTTAAGAAATACAATATTAACTCGTTTTTCTTCAAACTCGAAGACGTTGTTTTAGCAAGACTCTATTGAGACTGAATACTATTTCAGCATCACAATATTTCCATACGTCATAGTACGATAAAATAACACCCTTAGGCTATCTACGTATTTTAAAAAAGGCTGTTCTTCATGGAGTGCTACATTCCAACAAAATTGCATTTTTTTAACTTCACGAAATATATATATTTTATTTTATACCCATTCACCTTCATAGCGTCTAAATGTAACATCTTTACCTATTTATTATTAGTATGATGTACTGAAGTACATATGATAATTTCCGTGTAGGAATTCTGCATTATCGTATGGTGAAGACTGGGTAGAGGATAAAGTGCCAGCACGTAGAGCTGAAAACTCGAGTTCGAGTCCCGGTGCCTGAAAGAATTTTTCTCCGTTCTACCCATTTTTCACCATATTTATCTATTTAATCAAATGTCATAATTTTGCTATCTGAAAATTTAAGAACTGTGCATTAAATTTTCACTTAATGATGCATACTTTCCTCAGTATCTCGAATCTTATGGACCCAATATATTTAAAATTATTTTGAAGCTATTTTACGATTAACTCATATATTAGGTCTGAAGTGTAGCGTGTGCTGAAATTTGCACCACAGTTTTAAGAGCAACTTTTCTCTGAACTCTCTCGCTTACATTTCCCCGTATCAGTTTACGTATATTTTTTACTATGCGAGTTATAGACGTTAGACACAATGGCGTGGTCAGATCAGTTAGATGATAGCTGTTTGTTGTTACAGTAGTGTTTAGTTAGTTGGCTTGGAGAGAGTGCGGCCTTCCTCTTGGACTGGGACAGATGCCGGCGCTCCTTTGGCTGTATTTATTCCCACCTCCTCGTCGTCAGATATCTACAGACACAATCTGGCCGACGGAATGCGCATATTTTGACGAGAACAAGTCTTCTGAAGAAGCGATAATTATGTTTACTTACTCATTTAATTCTGTTCTCAGAAAGATCTATTTTTCTTTTAATCTTTAAGACTAGCCACTCTGTCTTTGGAACAATTAATTTACCTTAACTGTCTTTCTGCAGCAATATTCTGCATTAAAAGCACCGTATGCTTATACTTCAATGACTTGACAGTCGCTGTACCTTCAGAAGCATTCTTCTCAACGTTGTATTATTTTGGTGCATGAACCAACGACCATCTAGTTTATACTTATTTTATTTATGATCCATTAACCTATTTCTTGCTTTTGCTGTGGTTCTTCAAATGTGCACTGAAGTTGTATATGATATATTCTCAATTAGGAAAACAGACAACTTATTTTTTATATTATTGATACCGGCAATGTACAAGAATTAGTCTTTAAAGTGGACACATATCTGTACAATATTTAAGCAGGCTAATCAAATTTTGCTATTTGCATATTGCCTTAATATTTTTTTACTTTAAAATATAACTTTTAAATGTGCACTTTTGTTGGTACCAATTTTCTTTCTAACATAGAATTAGTGTGTTTTATTTGCAAAGAGATTTGAAAGTGTGGTTTATTTTGTTTTTTTAGTGTAGTGTACCGGTATATAATTATGATGTGTGTGTTTTGAACGTATGGTTGTATATTAGTGTTCGTATGACTGTACGAGTGAAAGAGAGAAGTAAGTACACGTAAAATGATGCTATTAAATAATTTTATTAATTCATTTATAAAGTCCACGTATCAATCCAGTATATATTTCTGTGCCTTAAAGATAATGCATGATAAATCCAAATTTGTAGATTCTAAGATTACTCTGTTTTGTTAGAGTACACCTGGATGCATACTCTGTTAAGTCCTGAGACGATTGATTTGGAATTGAATGTATTTTTTCAAAAGAACATGAAAACATATTAGGGACACCCTATGATAAGTCCCACAAAATTCTCTTTACTTCTATGCGTGTCTTATAATTTTCAAGGTATACTATTATTCCACCATATATAAACTAATAGGAAAAGGTTTGTAACTTTACCAGGTAGGAAAGAAAGAACTGAAATTTGTTTTTGCCTGTGTTCTAAAGCTGATAAAATATACTTATTATACAATACCTTTAAGGTACAGATTTATGTAATTGCATTATATTTATTTCTATTTGCAAGTTCTCTTTTAGTTTTAACGTCAGATTCTTGCCATGTTTCAGTTCAATTAAGGCCTAATATATAAACATTTTTGTTACTCAAAATATCCAATTTAAAAGCACTGAATTCATAAAAAGGAAGAAAATAATGTATTTCAGAACGTAATTAACTGCAAAAAATTGTTTCAAGTTCCACTGTTAAAATCCGTAACTTTATGCAATATACCTGAAATGACAATTTCTTCAAGCCCAAATCTTTCCGAAAAACAAACGAAAAAATAATCAATGCTCTTGTCCCTACTACAGGAGCAGCTCAACAACCTGATGACCACCCTGAGGAGCACCCAGCCTCACTTCGTCCGTTGTATCATCCCCAACGAGTTGAAGCAGGCAGGTCAGTAGTTGTGGAATTCCAATCTAATCTTGGAAACCACTTGTATACACTAACACGAGCTTCAAAGTTTGTAAGCTATGTCTCAAAGTTGAGTGCGTGTGAACGACATCACGTTTTGTTCTCTCAATAGGTCTCATCGACTCCCATCTGGTAATGCACCAGCTGACTTGTAACGGTGTACTTGAGGGTATCCGTATCTGTCGTAAGGGCTTCCCCAACAGGATGGTATACCCTGACTTCAAGCTCCGGTAAGGAAACAAAATTTATTTAACTCCATAAAGCATACCCTCTTGTATAATTTTCAGAAAACTCTTTCCGGATTTCTAATTAAAAATAAACCGTTAATTGTTATCTCATTAGCGCAATTCCAGATATGGTTCAATTAATACGGAAACCATATTTATTATTATTTTTAAAACGTGGCAGGGAATTTACTGAATTCTTATAATTACGTGAAACATTTATGCTGTTCGTGATTATTATCATTTTGAGCATGATTAGGATTGTAATGACATTTGGGATTTGAAATGAAATTAAGGGTCCAAGGGAATAACGATCCAAGTCCATTTTTTTTAAATTAGCTAATGGTGCCATTTGTTAGAAGAGTTCAAGTACTATCTTCTAAATGTCATTTCATTGGAGAAAATTGATCAGAGTCCTAAATATGAGGGATATAAATTTGAATCCAAATGGAAGAATGATCAAAGACCTTTAATTCTTGTGAGACAAAATAAGAACATGGTTTATTGGCATGTTTGAAGGTACATAATTTGTCGTTAGGTTGACCAAACTGTATTGATGCTGAATTAAATTTTGTTACCATTGTTGATAGTGTTTAATCGAAAGACTGTTGTCGCTCGCTTGAATAATATTAAGTAAAGTTATCCTTAATTGAAAATGGAAATGGAAGTAATACCAATCCTGGCAGTATTGAAATCAACTGCAGTGGATGATGATGATGATGATGATGATGATGAATCATTTACACCACCAAATTTAGATGTAAGATGAAAACTGAAAACTTTAACTTTTTCCGCATCTATTTATGTCAAATCACTGCAAATATTGATCGTTTTTCCATAACAGAGAGTATAGTGACAATATGTTCGATGGGACATTGTTGTGAAAAACAGTATATAAGACTCAAACAGTTTCATAATATTATTTATACTATCCCTAAGTGTACTTCTTAATCAATATTAAATTTTACTCTTTCTCAGTCACTGTGTAAATGGGTTTTTAAGATTCAACATTGAATAACTTTTTTTTTTTTAAGAAAGTGTGACTATAATCGTTATTCCCCTGGATCCTTCAAATATTAATATTTCTTTTCATTTCTGTTTTTATACTTCTTACATTTAAATTTAATGGAATTATCTCGAGACAAGAATGAGTAAAAAACGATTCACACATAAATCTGGTGCCAATGATTTGTTTCTAATGAATGATAATATGAAATTACAATTAAGTGCATTCATTTGGAAATTAATATTGCAATTAAGTACTTTAGAGTTATATTGTATTAAATAAATTATTTTGTCTTTATATTCCCGGCATTTATTAATCACCCCATTTGTTTGCAAATAATAATGAATTCATTATATCACATTTATTTCTCCTTTATGTTTCTTGGCTTCTGACTGGATTCAAAATTATTTTGTTTTAAACACATCATAATTTCAGTCATCCAAAGCCTGCTGTAAATAATTGACGTCACCGTATTAACAGAAGATGTGACCAGATTTCTCATAAGCGCATAAACGTTTCATGTTAAAATATTAATAATAATTTGAGTTTAATTAGTTGATTTCACACATTCTCCACTAATATATTGCTTATTTCACCGTGTTTTAAACTTATATTTTTGTTGTATATGAATGTTTCAAACTTGTATTTTTTAATGTGAATATTTAATATTCCAGGCAATCATCTGTGGCATTTAAGTCATATGTAAGATGTTAATTTTATTAAGCTGATTATAGATGGAGTTGTTGTTCCTTCATTTAGAAACTCGTGTCATAGTATGTTACATAGAGAACATAATTTTAACTGCTTTATATTCTGGGTGATTCATATACTTTACCTTCTCTCTTATTGTAGTGAAGACATACTCATTTGTTTGACACTTCACAAAAACCAGAGTGATTATTATTTACTAGGAAAATATCAAAACTTGGAAAAAGTAGATATGTTTCCCTTATGAGGCGCAAAAAATCCTGATGACAGCGCTTTGTTTCTTAAAGTTACATGATCTTAGCCCCCGCTACCATGCAAAAGGAGTCTGACCCGAAGATTGCCGCCTCTAAGTGTCTGGAAGAAGTCGGTCTGGACCCTGACAGCTACCGTATCGGCCACACCAAGGCAAGAAGGGAAATTCATTTCGTGTTGTCCCCTATTCCTCGCTCCCATTTTGTGCTCCTCAGCTCTCAACTCAACTCACTCCGGCAACGTGAAGGCAAGCTACCTTCATACGAATCTCTCAGACATTGAGTTTTCATTTTGGCTCCTTGTAGCTTCCATTCGTAATTAAATTATTACGAGATTACATTGTTTGTTGAAGATGGGAGTTTCATGATTGACTTAATTTGCGTTCTTCACAAAGAAGTGAGTTGAGGGAGTGCGGTATATGGAGGATTACCCCGTACCAACCTGTAATCAACAAGTAAAAGTGGCCAATGGAAGTCCTCGTACCTAACTCGACAGACGTAGTTTTTGAACTCATTTGAATTCCCTCTTGTTGACATCCAACTTCAGATGAAACTGAACTACAGCATTATCTCTTTATTTCTTTCAGTTTGTTATTATTTATTTGTAGTGCCCTTTTCCAGGCATCAGTCAACAGCACGACATCCTGAATGGAATGCAAACACGTTGTACCTTCGTACAAAGCATGTGGATTTCAATCAGTTGGTCCAGATTCTCGGATCCATTACAAATTCAACACATTAATTATTTCTAAAACCTATAACAGACTTGTCAAATTCGAGTATAACACCAAACACAATAATCAAATACCTAATTAATTTTGCCACAAACTACACTCTTGTATGTAATGCTAAAAAGTCACTTCAGTAGTGAAGTATCTTTATGAAGAGTTGAATTTGGGTAAAATTAGGTAGACCTATGGCCGGTTTTTCCAAGTATTGTTAGAAAATTTAACGACTGTTAAACTCTTAACAGTTTGCTAATTAATAAAATTGTATGTTTTCAACACCAGTTTGGTTTAACAGATTGTTAACAGTTTGTTAATTTTAAATGTAGGATTTCGGGCAGTTAACTCGTTTAACAGTTAGTTAAATATGGCCGATGTCTCCACAGCTGTTCGAACAGAAGTTGCGAAATTAATATTTTGTGTCTCTCTGTAGGGAATGTTTAGCATATGACTGGTAATATAACATTTAAAAAATACTTTGGACTGTTTAAATACATCAGTGTTATTTTATTTCTTTCGTATTTCGTATCCATAATAGCAATGAGAAAATATAACCTTACTTTGTAATTATTATTCAGCACATCACCTACAACTTTCATTTGTCAACTGTTTGTTTATGGAGCGTGGCCTACTATAACAGGTTGTCATTTTATGCAAGTTTCATGACTCACTCTATAATATAGAATTTAAAGGTTAATTTTAGCCAAACAAAAATTGTCTTACATGTGTAGAATCATTACCAACTCCTGTTGAGTAGTTAAAATAGTGCTAACAGACGTTATAGTTAAGTGTTGGTTATCTTAAACAAAATTATGTTGAACAAACGGAAAATACATTAACAAAGCGTTAAAAATAAAGAGACTGTTAATTTAACATTCGTTAAGCAAAATTAAACATTACTTGGGACAAACTGGCCATTAGTATTTTTATTTTACGCAAAACGGTCCCAAGTCTCCAGTTCGTTATGTACTCACATATCCAAGAACTGAATTAACTGATTGAAATCATCTTTGTGCCCCACGGTCCCTGAACAAATGGAAACCCAAGTTTAAACCTCCTTTGTTCACCAAATCCTCGTGTTCCACGCTAGATACAAGATTCTAGCTCCAGCTGATGCAGACAAAGCCGGGGATGATATGAAGGCTGTCGCACAAGCGATTTTGGACGCTGTAAATCTGGACACCGAATCCTATCGACTGGGTCACACCAAGGCATGTAGTGAAACCGACCTGCACGTCTATGTGGCCGTCGTATTTGTAATTGGCAGTAGAGAAAAACATTTTATATTGTTTTGAGTTAACCATGGAAGAAGATTTACAATAGCTACTTTCTCAAATCCAACTCAAATACTCACTTTAGAAACAGTATTAATCTTATTTTCATTCTCTAAGGCAGTATGGGAAACAAAATTAAGTCAGTTCCATCAAGAATTCTAGAATTTCAAGTCTATACCGAATTTTAAATGTCATACTTGAAACATTAATTCGTATAATTAATCTATAATTACAGAAATATGACTATAAAATGAGTTTTTAATCTATAAAGAAATCGCGTGCAGTATATATTTTATACGAGTATATTATGTCTCTTCTATGTTAACGGAAGCAATGTAAAGCATCCAAGAGGAAGGAGGACACCTCAGATGCTCCGCCTTGAAAATAGTCTTAACTGGACTAGACCTATTTATTTTTCGAGCAATGAACACTATTTCCTTTGTAGCCTATATCGAATATTGCTACAAAAATTGCTTCACTTTTTATAATGAGATTATTTGCTAAAATATTTCAACAGACACTAGTCCAGTTTTGACTACAAATAGATTCAACTGCCTCTCAATTATGTTTGTTTTCCTTTGTAGTTGGAGCAATAGTTAGAACTTCAAGTGGGTCATGAGACGCCCATGCTCCCGAAACTCCCCGTCGAATATGGACAGCTTCACATAAAATATACGAAGAACTTCTTTTATTTGCTGCACCTTATGCAAAAGCGTTAAATAATACTGAACGTATTTTGAAATTTACAAATATTTATTTGAAGCTCTCCTTCATGTTACATGTGAGATATATGTTTTGTTAAGAAATAGAATAGATAACATGGGACAATATGACATTCCATGTTAAATGTAAACCACAATTCCTTGTAATTCCAAACAGAAAGCCCAGAACGTGACTATGGGTTCCCATTCTCTTGCAGCTGTGTGGTGAATTGATAAATGTGTATCCTATGTTTGTGGAGCAGGAAAATAGCTCGAACAGCTGACCTGTCTTGTAATTTTCCTGCCTGTGACTTTAAAGCGATTCTTGTTTTCACTTTGTCCTTAAAATTCCTGTTCAACCCACCAGATATAAAATCCTGTGCGCTCATTTGATCAAAGAGCCGTTGGATGCCCAGGAATCGACGCAGATCATCCTGGACCACATTAATATCGATACGGAACAATACCGCATGGGTCATACAAAGGTAGACTGTGCATAGCTCCGTTTGGCATTACGGATAGCTCTCACACATTGCCATTTCAGCTTTTTGCTCAGATCATACATAAATTTTTCTTTCTGCGATTAAAACAAATGCTTTCATTAATATACTCATATTAAGATCTGTAAAAACATTTACAGATATTCTGAATAAAACTGAAGTTTCAATTTAAATTTCCATGAAAACTGAATTACATACAAAATATGTTACTTCATACACAAGGTTTTTGGAATTAGAAGCACATATAATACAAACATACAAAAATAATCCACTGAGCATATTCCAATTGTATTACTCATTTCCCTACATCACTCATTACATAAAAATAACTTCTTCCATTTATTCTTTCGAGAGAAGGGATACTTTCTCTTTTTGTATAGCTTTTCTGCTTACAATCCTTTGTGCATATGTTTGTTTGTTTGTATTCACTATGTACACCATGTAGCATGGAATTAGAAGTAGAAATGTTTGTTTCGTTCTTCTTTATCTGTTATCTTTTGTAAAATACTTCATATTTTATTGTACCTTAGATTTCACATAAGACATGATTCACTTCCATCGTTTACGATTGCTATGAATATGTTCTAAATTTCAACTCTTGCTAAGGCTCTGAATTTATTTAAAAAGAGATTTAATTTAAATACGCTTTCATTGGGTCCCTGGACTGTTAATCGATAATAACTGATTTTCATAAAGGAAGCACTTCGCTCCTGAAAATGATGGAAGTGACACTTGCTTGTCTTTCAGCTATCCGCTACAGTAATAATCTGATTATCATTCTTAACTATTGCTTGCAATAAAAATAGCTAATAGATAATACTTAAAACTTTCAATTCCATATAACAGTATCATATCACTAGAATAATTATATTTTTAATGTTCGACGTAATTCTTAATTTAACATTCCTAATACGATTGAAGTGTTACAGTTTAATAATGATGAATTTAAATGTAAATTAATTTAAAAAATAATTTCAATGTTACAAATCTAATTTATTATTTAATTAGGTACGTTCTTAAATTAAAAATTATCTTTCCTTAATTGCCTCAGATATATTTAGCTTAATCCTCAAAATTTTAATTCACCATGAGCACAATAGCTTAGTAGGTACTGGAAACCAATTTAATTGTATTAGTAACAGAAATAAAACTACTCCCAACTCCAGTTGGACATTTATACAGGAAATTGTTATTGGTTTCCTAGGACATACTGTTTGGTCATTGTGTATATAGTACTATATTTAGTTTTGATATATTACAAGCAATAACTTGTGACTATTAGGAACAGTAGGATTCCAGAGTTTGTATTCTCATTTCTTGAAACAACAGATTTATAATAAAAGTTCTGATATTGAACAATTGAACACACTATTTCAGTATGTATATCAGTTTAACCATTAACACAACCTACAAAATAGCAGTATCACCTTAAATTAAAGTGTAGTGGTTTCTAGTATATTCTTCCACGTAATAATGCATGAGAAATTCCTCAATTCAGCGTTAACGTATGATTCTAAATCAGCGCATATTGCATGTTGAAATACTTACTTCTGTAGTAAACTAACCACCAAGTGCACGCTACAGGTATTCTTCCGGGCCGGTGTCCTGGGTCAGATGGAGGAACTCCGTGACGACCGTCTCAGCAAGATCATCTCCTGGCTTCAGGCCTGGATCCGAGGTTACCTGGCCCGAAAGGAGTACAAGAAGCTGCAGGACCAGAGGCGAGTACCAGATCATATTACCGATGTCGGTAACTTGGCAAATTGTTTGAAAATTCTCTCGATAAATATGAATGTAAACATGTTAAATTTGAACGTTTTGATTGCAATTGCACATAAAGATCATGTGTTTGGCTTATTGTTATTAAAAGAAACATATATTTTAAAATAATGTATTAAATTACATTTTAAATCTCCACATAATATAGTTCAAGCAATGCTATGAAACCAAGCCAATTTCTGGCGTCAATTTCATTGATTGTCGTTAAAAGGAAAATAAAATTTCACATATTTCCATTGTTATAAAATAAAATATCACATATTTACATTGTTATAATTTTGAACTTAATGTATTTTGTATATCTTGGCAGACTGTATTTTCACTATTTATCATTATATTAGCATTTCATACCAGGATTACTATTTTTTATTTCATAGTCATTTCGGAAATTAAATACGTAGCCATCTACCTAGATAGTTAAAGGAAACGTTCAACTTACTTAATCTAGGTATTCAAAACTTAACTCACATGAAGAGTGAGTCTGAAATTTTGTAACATTTTACTTTGTAGTAGCATACCAAAAAAAATAATATAGGGTTATTAACATGTTGTAGTTGTACTAAATGAAGAATTCATCTACTAGCACTAGTCTTGAAAAACTACATCAATTATCTAGATATATTCAAATAGAGAAAATTAATGTGGCTAATCTCTTTCAATCGAAATATTGCGAATAACCAAATATGTTATATTTTACTTCGATTTGTAATCTAGATACACAGCTTTAGAAGATGTGCATTATGATTTACGCTAAATATAAATGTAGACATAGGTTTTTATTTCCCTATCTAGACCCTAGGTGAAAAAATCAGCTTTCCTGCCAAACCATCGATATTTCAAGACCATTGTCTTAGCCTATTTCAAGATGATTTTTGGACCCCTGCAGATATACGCAATCAGTAATAAATATGTTATATATTACTTCGATTTGTAATATAGATGCACAGTTTTAGAAGACACATCTTTTAAAAATAACTTATATTAACTGATTCCCCCATAATGTCGTAAAATGAATATTATTCATATCGAAATATACATGACAGACGTGCTGAAATGTGACATACGTTACATCTGAGTACAGACATAGACCTATATTTGCTTATCTAGATCCTAGGTTGAAAAAATCAGTCTTCCTGCCAAACTATCTATATTTCAAGGACATTGTCTTAGTCCATTTCAAGATGATTTTTAGGACCTCTGTAGGTATATGCAATCAGTATAAATGTTATATTTTATTTCGATTTTTAATGTAGATACACAGTTTTCGAAGACATATCTTTTAAAAATAACTTAGGCCTATATTAACTGATTTCCCATAATGTCGTCAAATGAACATTATCCATATCGAAATATACATGACAGACGTGCTGACATATGACATTCGCTAAATCTGAGTGCAGACATAGACCTATATTTGCTTATCTAGATCGTAGGTGGAAAAAATCAGCCTTCCTGCCAAACCATCAAGGCCATTGCCTTGGTCCATTTCAAGATGATTTTAGGACCCCTGTAGACATGTGCAATAAGTCTACACGCAACTCACATAGCCTACTTCTAAGATGGACGCCAGATCTCTTAACTACTAATCCAGTGGACGGAATTGTGTAATGTTTCCTTAGTGTAGTGATGTTTATCAAGAGGACGTGATAAGAAAAACATAATTTAGTGGCGGAAAAATTATATTACAAAAACAATAAATAACTGTTCCGTTTGCGGGAAGATTCTAATAGTGGTTATTTGTTCTGCATGCAATTTTTAAAGCTTCGTCATTCACATATTTAAACGTAAGTAAAGTGCACGCTTTACTTTGGCGGCCTCTCGCTACGTGTCACAGGAAGCACTTTATAACGCTGGATTCCGGGAAATAACATTTCTTACCAATGAGGACGACAGACCTTGTATGGAGACCATTAAAGTCGTAAGTCGTGCAGAAAATAGACTGTTTCACAAAGATGAGGGTAACGTTTTGCTTTCTCACTCTTTATCGTGTGGATTCTTAAAGTCGAACTCTTCTATT
The DNA here is from genome assembly GCF_040183065.1 of Periplaneta americana. Taxonomy (NCBI): domain Eukaryota; kingdom Metazoa; phylum Arthropoda; class Insecta; order Blattodea; family Blattidae; genus Periplaneta; species Periplaneta americana. The sequence continues at coordinate 126,122,437 of NC_091129.1, forward strand.
TTTGTACATAAAATGTCATTACCACACTTACACCATCACTCCTTTGAAGTATTTCGTGTGTAACTGACCCGAGATGTAACATGATATAAAAATGGTGTGTGGAAATCGGCGAGACAATCCGTGCTGATGCCGGTCTATTTATGTAGAGTGCAACCAACTAGGCTGTATTCAGAATGTCTCTTTTGAAGTCGAGTAAAAATTCTCGGAAGTTGTGAGCTGATTTAGTGGTATATATTTATACTTAATGTCCGTTAAATTGAGTAAACGTTTAAACTGCAAACAAACCAGCTTGTTTCATGTCTGTATGAATCATACAACAGCCGGATGGTTGCCAATAATTTCCACCCCTTACTTAGTCTGAAAGTCTTTCCTCTGTTGGGAAAAGTGAGTCATTTTATCCTGTGTAGCAGTTGTTTTCTCAAAGTGGGTCATCTTGTTTATTGATGTTTATTTATTTCTTCATCGAGTCGGGAAAGAAACACGAGTCTGTCATGATTTCAGTGTCGTATTTCATAAATAATACGCTCCTTTCGTATTAGTTTCATGAAGATTAGAAAAGATAGTTTGTATTTCTTGTATTCAGATCTGGCGTATTAATACTTTATTTACGCATTGCAGACATGAATTTTATGTCTTAAGATGTTAGCACTAGACAGGCGAAGGAAGGAAAGTGATCGTGTGTCACTATCATTACAAACCATACCGTAGTATCACAGTCTACTATATACAGTCACGAAGCTTGAGTTTTGAGGATGCTAGAAACAATAGACTGTGACGGTACTATTTTGCATTGCCTGTAATGAGGCGATATTAGAAATCCTAGTGGTGAGCAACTATCTAATGTTTGCATATTTACTACGTATTGAGCTTCGCGACTGTATATACTAGACTGTGGTAGTATACTACCAAAAACTGACTGCAAAAATAAAGCTGAATATAGCTTTATAGTAAGCTATGTAATATCTTAACTGAGCATTTACGCATATTTTAATAGTTTACCTCATAAACTGCAGTATTTCCTTAATTTCAATTTAGGAGGAATAGGTCTACTTTCTACAAAATTAAAATCGTATAAAGTATTTTCTTTAATTTCAATTTGAGAGGAACACCTTCAATAAAATTAAAAGCCACAACCAGTTTAATTTACAATCAAAATAATCTTATTTCCGCCACTTAGCCTACCATGAATTTCCTTGTAAGAATAAAAAAGATACAGGCATGATTATTTTTAAGACGCTTTTTTCCTCTTAAAAGTAACATCGTTATGAATATATGAAAGTCCAGTGGGCTATACTTCGAATGTGTTTTATTTTTAATAATGTTTAATTACAGTCCTTAGTAAATTACTCGTTTTGGTCAGGCAGAGAGAGAAGTCGCCATCCTCGATTGTTTTGATATCTCCGTTGATCTTTTATTAGCTAATATTCAAGAGTAGCCAGTTCCTTACCTTCGCTCAGAAATCGAAATTCTTTTCGGAGGTAATTCTGAGACCTTCAGTCTCTGTAACAGCAATCTGTAACTATCCACATTAACAGATGATAATTTGAGACATCTGTCCAATTATATTTTATAAATTGGAGTTTTTTTTAACTTCCGTTAGTTACAGCGTAAATGCAAGATCAAGGTCTAGATTCATTCTACTTCTCTTTGCCAGATAATCTATATCGCAAGAGAAGGCAAGACGGAAACCACACAGTAATAAAATTCGCTGGAGCAAATATAAACTTGGAGGACTCGAGCTTTATGACTGCATGTCAGGGCATTACTAATGGTAGAGCGAAGGGACTCGGGTGAATGACGTACGACGGCCATTTTGTTGCAGGATCGCTCTCCAGGTGGTGCAGCGCAACCTCCGCAAGTACCTGCAGCTGCGCACATGGCCATGGTGGAAGCTGTGGCAGAAGGTGAAGCCTATGCTCAACGTCACACGCATAGAGGATGAGATGAAGGTACGTATAAAAATCGGGAGGGAGAGCGGCCTATTTCTGGCTCCCACCATCATCATCATTATGATTTTTCCTACAGAAATTCCCAACTCGCCTCCTTTACCACCACATCCACATTTTTAGGTGGGGCACAGCTAAATATGAAGTTTGCCCCTCCCTTTCGCACACTCCCCTCCTCACCCCGCAAGTATGAATATGTATTTTTATTTGACTTGCTGCCAAGTAGCACCCAACCCACACCAGGTTCTCGTTTTGAGGCGAAACCTCGGAAAGCCGTCGGCAGCCGCTGCGAATCAGTTGCCCGCGACCGACCGGACCGGACCGCACCAATCCCAACCCCGAACCCTCTCGACCCTTCTTCCTTTCCTGTTGGTGATACAGCTCAACAGCAATGGACCCTTGTGACGCTGCTGACTCTGATCTGCAGAAACTGGAGGAGAAAGCCCAGAAGGCACAGGAGGCCTTTGAGAAGGAGGAGAAACTGCGCAAGGAAGTCGAGGCCCTGAACGCCAAGCTGCTGCAGGAGAAGGCCGAGCTGCTGAACACTCTGGAAGGAGAGAAGGGCTCCCTGTCCGACTTCCAGGAGAAGAGCAACAAGCTGCAGGCCCAGAAGGCCGATCTCGAATCCCAGCTTCACGTGAGTTCACGTTCTTTCTTCTAACACATTTCATTCCATGCACCGACTAATAGCATTGTCGTAGTACAAGGCAACACACACAACTCGGTAGTCATTTAGGCCTAGTATTAGCTTGCTTGTCTAGAGCATGTGTGGGATAGAGAGGCACGAGTCAAACTGCAATCATTAGAGTACTTTAATGTCCCTAATACGAAAGGAATATTCTTATATATACAAATATATGTGTTATAATTAACAAATCTATCTCGAAGTGATACGTCCTCAGTAGACGTGCTTTGTTAGCTTCAATTATTGTTATTATTAGAATGCCTAGTTCAGCATTATTGAAAATCTTTATTAATTAATAAATAGAAAAGGAGCAGAAATATTTATAATTCATTACGAGATATTACGAACTATGTAGTAGGGGAACATTATAAATCGTCCTCAAATAGGACTAAAAATCTGAATGTTTTATTGACTTAACAAAAATTCGAGCAGTCTAATAAAATAACGCAGGGACCGAATTAGTATGAAACGTTATTTACTCTGCTGTAACTATATACTACTGTTAATTAAATAAGTAAAATTACAATACAAGAAGATATTACTAACAGGATTGCAATTTATTAAACAACTATACTAAACTAAGATAGCTTTATAAAAATTTAATAAATGTAGAAAATGAATTAAGGTAGCTTTATATTAATTTAATAATTGTAGGCTTATTAAATATGAAAGCTCAGGTTAATATAGTTTCTTTTCCTACTAAAATCAGGGATACCCAGCTCGCTCATTCATTCAAATATAAGATGAATGGGAAATACTGACATATTCTTAAAAATTTCCAAAGTAAAAGAAATAAAATAAACCTATCGAGAAATAGACGAAATTCTAAACTTAAAATTTATAACCTGTCATAATGTTTTCCACATTAATGTATTTTAGAGTTGACTTGAATTTTTGGCCTTGAAACGAACCCAAGGAATAAAAAATTTATCAAGTAGGAGTAAAACTTGACAAGAATCCGCGCGGAGTGGAATTAGTCTGTTGAACATTTTTGGTGGGGATATGCGGTGAAACCCGAGAGCGGTGTGAAAATTCATTTCTGCTGGAGCGGGCAGGCGGGTGTGGGACGCTGCTGGCGCGGGGCCCGGCGCTGACTGAGGCAGTGCAGCTGCCACTGTCGCCCCCCGTCGGCGTCTATTTGCGGACGCACCTGAGTCACACGCACCAGAGTGGAGAGAAAGAGAGAGTCTCCAGCAAACTTCCAGATTCAGGAGCTAACACGTTCACTTTCTTCACACGATCTTAACTACTGAACACTTTTCGAAAAAAAAAAAAAATGAAATTCTAACAAAGTATTGTAGTTATATCCCTACACTCACAACGAGTACGGAACAAAGCAATAGTAATCGCTTTGTCCGAAAGCAAGACAGGTGCATTGTAATTTATCTCGGATAGTTTTCAAAGGGACAAGCCTGAATATGTCGAATATTTTACTTAAATTTCAGACGTATCTCTTCACTTCAGTCTCATGTAGGCTACTGTACGTGTCCAAATCACCTTTCGGAAACTTGTAGGTAATTATAAGAGGAAACCCGCAAAATATATATATAAAAAACATGTCGACCGTCTCATTCACCGGGCAAATGACACGGGAGAGGGCTCGAGTTGCCAGAGAGTAACACGCGCCAAGTTTGGTACGATGTAAGAGTTTCCAAGATGTTGAGGTTAAATTAAGAGCCAGTGCAGGTGTAGCTGTCAGGGTCTGCCTACATTCCGAGTTAATATTTCCTGTAACATGCCCCGGTATAATTTCCCTCGCCGCAGTGAATCTGTGCACATCCCATTACAAACGGGAATTGTTACAGGTTTCGATTTCCTTTGCCAAATCACTATTGTAGTGTGTCTCATTCATTGTATCTCCTGTCTGTGTGTAGCCATTAATTTTCACGGACGTTTGGCACGCCGTCCGATTTGTTGATACACAAAGAAGGTGTGTCTCGTTATATAATGACTTGATGTTGTAGAGCACAGTACGGTCATTGTTGTTCCTCTCAGCCAGAACAGAGTAGTTTCTGTGAATGGACCAGTATTTTTTTTTCCTGATGCATATTTCTCTCTTCTTCATTCCTCGTAGACTAATTTAAAAGATATTTTCGAAAGACATGCGGTGGAAGGGGAAGAGTTACTGCGCGATGGATTCCATCCTTGCCCGACGCTATTAAATGAGTGGACGTCCTCCCGACGGAAATAGCTGGCGCGACGATGACATCCAAGTGACAAAGTGCGAGCCGAGTGTAGCTTCCAGCTTTGGAATCTGGCCAGAGAACATAGCTTCATATCCAGTATATTGCGTCAGTTGAAAAATGTTCCATGTCAACACGGTTCTGCCATTCTCGACAGCCTCCGGTACTATCCTAATCGATCGAATCCTTTCCCACTTATGAGGATCGAAACTAGTTCTACTGCATCTTTTTAAAGGAAACGCTTCATTAAACATTGGAAAGATTCCAGTGAATTCTTCGTTCCCAGAAAGTATCTTTACTTTTCATTTCTCTTCCTCCGTGAATATATATTCGAAGAAAGTGTAGTCACTGAATCGTTTCGTTAAAAAAATCTCTGGTCGTAAAAGCATAAAACATCGGAGTATTTAAAGCTTTTGCTTTGCCGGTTTATTTTTGGTAACTTTAAGTATTTCTTCACATTTCTGGTTTATTTTTGGAAGTCAAGGAAAGTTAGTGCCTCTGTTCCAAATGACAGACAAATCGGGTCAAAAACAAACGGTAGACGAAACATAGGTAGAAAGGGAATGCTGGATCCGTTTTGTAGGTCGACTGATCTCTTTCGATTGTGGCTGTGAATATTTGCTTTCTTTTTCGGACATGGATTTATTTTAAATAAGCCAACTGCTCCCGCCCACACTAGTTTCAACAGACGAAACCTTTCAAATTATAAACGAGAAATAACTGCAAGTCAGAAAGAAATGAAAGTCGGGTGTGGTTCTGTGGTTTTTGAAGACATTCTTGCGGCGTGACTCGGAAATCTCCCAACAGAAGTAACCGCTATAAATAGCATGTCGTGGCTCTGACACATCAGCGAACTCGCCTCTCGAAGACCGACGCACAAGCCACAATGGAAAGTAAGCACTACTGGTGCGAAGCCACTTCAACATAGAGATGTGTGTTCATGCACACGAAATTAAATAAAGCTGGAAAACTAAATTACTTCAGAATGCTGTTTAAGATTAAGCCAAAATTATATTAGGCTATCACATCTCCATTAGATTGTTTTTACAGATATTGCTACTACAAAAACGGGATATGAATTTAGAAAGTTTACAAGATTTCAAACTAGAATACAAACTCAAACTAATCGAACAATTGAAGAGTGGGATACCAATGAAAGGAATGAGCTAGTTTCTTTATCCACCGTCTACGGACTGAACGATTTTCCAAATGAAATGCACAATAACACAAACTTTTAGACTAGTATTGTCGTTGTTTTGAAAAAAAAAAACAACAACTTAAAATATTATTATGATAGAGGTCCCAAACAGTCGAATATATGTATAAATCATAAAATGGCCAAATGGACTACGTGACATTTGGAATCACACTCTTCATTTACTTTCATTGAGCTTTTATTAAATATTTCTTAGCTATCTTAAAAGTCTGATATTTACTTCAGTGATTCTCTTGTAGAAATAATGTGACCAGGCCTATTACACGATTGCCCTGTGTACTAAGGCATTTATGCTCGACCATGCCGAAATGTAGTAATTATATACCTGGTAGCAATCCTTTAATGCATGTCATTAAAGTACACCTATTCATTAAAGTTCAGGTTTTCGATTATTCTCGGATATGCAATCGAAAGAGGCTGAAAATCCAATACTGTCGCAGAAGGTTATGTTCTGTTACTATAAAAATTAGCGTTAATTGTAAATCATATTCACATAAATCCAATTTGTCATCTCGTTTTTCAATTCTAAATCAATTTCCAGGTTATATCAAAATTAGTTCATGTTATTCTTTACATTACATCAAGGTCAATGACATTATTGTTCCTCGGAAAAAAAAATCAATACTTTCGCGTCTGCGCACATCTCACAATTTACGACCTATGCACAAGGTCACTTCCGATCTTCAGTCAGATACAAATAAAATGAATACTTCTGAATAATTTCAAGTTAGAAATATGGTGGAGCATAAAAAGTCGTATGAAACTTGTCTATAATGGTAATTAAGACGCTCGTATAAAAATTATGAAACTCGCTTGCTCTCGTTTCATAAACATACTCGCGTCTTAATTACTACCATTATAGGCTCGTTGTATAATGTACTATTATAGTGCCGTCTTGTAAATTTTCAAACACGCGGAACTCTCACATGAAAATAATTGTTATCAATGCGTGGACAGATTCTATTTATATGACATTGTTTTAAGATGCAATACAACTGCTGTTCGATAAAGGAGGAAAATTGATTTCACTTGCAGGACACACAAGAGAGGCTGCAGCAGGAAGAGGATGCGCGTAATCAGTTGTTCCAGGGCAAGAAGAAGCTCGAGCAAGAGATCGCTGGCCTCAAGAAGGACATCGAGGATCTGGAACTTGCCGTCCAGAAGGTAGGACTCATAATATTTTTAACAAAGCGTACAGTTTGTTTAAGCGAAGTGACAAAGCAATGATAAATATATTACTTTTTAAACTAACAAATTTATGTTTCTAACATCAGAAGCAAAGAAATATATGTTCGAATATTTAACGCGAAAGAGTCCGATAAAACAATTAATTTGATTTTTAAAAGTAAATAGTGGAATATATGCATGGAAAATGTTACACTTATAAAAGCCTCACGTTTAGATTCTTGAACTATTACTAACAAATGAACATTTTCTTTGTGACAACAGTCGGAGCAGGACAAGGCAACCAAGGACCACCAGATCCGCAACCTCAACGATGAGATCGCGCACCAGGATGAGCTGATCAACAAGCTCAACAAGGAGAAGAAGAACCAGGGTGAGACCAACCAGAAGACCGCTGAAGAACTCCAGGTAACCTGCCGCTGATCTTGCCATTGGGACTTGGTATATTATAGAAATATTTTCACTCGATGATATATTATAACGATTTTTCAATTGTGTTATCTAGGCCGCTGAGGACAAGGTCAATCACTTGAACAAGGTAAAGGCCAAGTTGGAGCAGACCCTGGATGAGCTCGAGGACTCTCTTGAGCGTGAGAAGAAGCTGCGGTAAGTTCTCAGAATTTTTCAATTATTTTGACATGCATGACAGAATTCTATAATTAAAGTGAAAAGTTATTGTACCTGATAAAGATATAGCGCAGTTTTATATCAATATATCCATCAACATTTTTAAATAGCCTAATTTGAAGTTAATATGAAGTTTAACTAGATTTCTTAAAAAAATAAGAATATTAATAAATGTTAAAGTAACGAGCTACTTATTTATTAAATCGTGAGATTACTAAATAGCAAGCATAAAATCTCTTTCTTCTCTCAAATTGACGTAATTAGATTTCAGTATAAAAATAGTTTTGTTGTTGCGCTATGAGTTTCGAGAGTTACAACTTATCGTATTTCAAATTAATATTTGAGAAACATGAAGGATCATCTTTCTCATAAATGCGAGTACAATGGCAATATTTTATAATTTAGTGAAATATTTTGACAGTGCCATCCTTTATACCAGGCCTGCACAAGGTTTGCGCTCTCCGAGCCGGCTCACAGCTCATGAGCGGAATGCAGATATTAGCTGCGCTCTGTTATAAGAGTGGACTGGAAGAAGGGGTGATCTCGTACAAAATGTACACAAAAGGATGTACTATTACGAGTGATTATGAAATAAATTCCCGTTCAGTGTTTGCAAAACTATCTTGGACTATTATTAATTAATAAAGAAATGTTTATTTTACTGAAGTAATAGAAATTGTATAGCTACTTAAATGTACAATATCATTTTGTTATATTTGTATTTATCAGTACATCAAAACGAGGTTTTATGCTGTTGGCAGCTGAAAGGAACAGTAGCCTACTGATCGTAATGAAACATCAGTTACAGATGTTCGATGTCTGCCTTTATTAAAGTTGATTATAGAAAACAGTTGCTCACAAATATAAATGTTGAGCCAAACAAAGCAATCATTTTCACAGCCAGCCTGTGTAGTCGTGGATATTATTGCTAATGTTTAGTCTTGTAACACTCAACTAGGCTAGTAGTATTATTCAAACGATCTTAAGCCCTTAAGTCACATTGAAGATCAATAAGTTCGAGCTGTAAATCGTTAAATGTTAAATGTTACGTTCCGTCTTTTAGATTCCTCCATACTGTACTGTAGCAGTAGGTAAGCAACGTGAAACAGTTACTGAGAATAGGCCTACACACTGCACCCCACTAGATAACTGAGTGGTCGTTTTCCTCTCATCGACGCATAGCAAGTCTATGTCATTCTGACGTATCTTCCTCTCCGTTTCGGCGAGCGGTAAACACCGCTCTCCCGCTCCGAAGGAGCGCGCGCGCTCGTTGAGCGCTATTTGTGCAGGCCTGCTTTATACTTCCTACTTTGGTTACGAAAACATATTTTAACTCGTTTCATTTCATGCATTACAGCGGTGATGTTGAGAAGGCCAAGCGTAAGGTTGAGGGTGACCTGAAGCTGACTCAGGAGGCTGTATCCGACCTTGAGCGCAACAAGAAGGAACTCGAGCAGACCATCCAGCGCAAGGACAAGGAGATCTCTTCTCTGGCCGCCAAGCTTGAGGATGAGCAGTCCCTCGTTGCCAAGCTGCAGAAGCAGATCAAGGAGCTGCAGGTACGAGAGTCTTCATTCAACTGAAATTCCCATGTACTTTGTTTTCCATGGGATTATAATTTTATATAAGCAAAAAACATATTTCTAATTCAAATAATTTTCTTTACCCTAGTCCCGCATTGAGGAGCTCGAGGAAGAGGTCGAAGCTGAACGCCAAGCCAGAGCCAAGGTAAGAACCGTGATAATACAAAAATACGTTCCGTTATGATCGAAGTAGAAAGACTACAGTAGTACTAGTAGGTCACTTATGTTCTAATAAATATCAACTTCTGACTAAAGAACGAAAAATGAAACCACTAAGACCTACACATTACATTAAATTCATCATGCCTGATTCTATAGTCCTAAAAAGATCTCAGCACTTTCTGACGGTCTTAAGTTATTTCTTTAGCGGACTTCTCAGTTTTATGCAGCCTTTCAGAAATGTATAAGAAAATTAATTTTGGTACTCAAAGAGGGTCATAATAAAAATAGGAAATTAACGGGGTTAAAGGAAACCAGAATTGACTTATCAGTGGGGAAAATCACGTAATTATTGTAATGTCTGTTAAATTCAGGCTACTGGAAAGAATGTGTTTTTATGTTGCATAAACTATAATTTATTGAAGATGAAACAGAGGAAAAAACCAGTACATGACAAAGAATTTTTAGAGCCAAACGATTACGTACATTTAAAATTGGAAGGAGATGGATTTAACTATTTAATTAAGTAAGAATTTAGATAAATCTTCCATTTTCATTTTAAAGTAAAAGGAATATACATATCTTCGTTTAATAAAAAACTACCAATCTCTGATTTATGATATACCATATAATAAATTTAATTGAAATAGAATCGCTTTTATGACCGTTTAATGGTGTATGTACGTGAACGACCACAAATATTATCAGAAAATCAGGCTCTAAATTTCTAAAATTTTATAAGGAAATAAATTCGCAATTGGACAAAAATTACAAGATACCACAACAAGACTTATTATAACTTAAATATCTGATAAAATATAAAAAAGGTTAATAATATTTTTTAGAATTCACTTTTTACTTTTTTTCCAAAATTTGAAAAAAATCACACATATTATTTCATAACTCCACAACCAGTAGAGATAGAATTCTGAAATTTTGTACATTGATTTAACATACAGTACATTTATGCAAAAGATAGACTACAATAATGCCCATTTCTTTGAAAATATAAAAATTAGTCACAAAACATTATGTAAATTTATTTTCAGAAATAAGTGTTTATTACATGCAGGAAAAATATTAAAGACGTCAGAGATACCAAATGGTTACCAAATGATGTAACTGCGGAAATTGTTTTTTTTTTCATACTTTGATTAAACTGGTTTGAAAAATATTATTAGTAACCTTTTTTATACTTTTATCAGATATTTAAGTTCTAATAAGTCTTGTTGTGGTACCTTGTAATTTTTGTCCAATTGTGAGTTTATTTTCTTATAAAATTTTAGAAATTTAGAGCCTGCATTTTCTAATAATATTTGTGGTCGTTAACGTACATATATCCTTAAATGTAAAATAAGACCAGTTCCAGTCTCTGTAACAAACTGTTATCAATTTCACAATGTTTGCGTATTCTAGGCCGAGAAGCAGCGATCCGATCTCGCCCGCGAGCTCGAGGAGTTGGGTGAGCGTCTCGAGGAAGCTGGAGGCGCCACCTCTGCTCAGATCGAGCTGAACAAGAAGCGCGAGGCCGAGCTCGCCAAGCTGCGCCGTGACCTGGAGGAAGCCAACATCCAGCATGAGGGCACCCTGGCCAACCTGCGCAAGAAGCACAACGATGCCGTGGCCGAGATGGGAGAACAGATCGACCAGCTGAACAAGCTGAAGGCTAAGTAAGTGGCCACTGGATGTGTACTTACTGTACGTGCGGTACGCGCTTACTTTGCGGAACTTCCACGTTTTTTCGTCGGAAAATTACTTAAACTAATTTGCACCTTGAAGATTTTATTTCACATTTGTTTAGGTCTAATAGGACGTAGTCTCCGCATAAATTCTAGAACTGATCAATTTTAAATAAATCTTAATATATTAACTTTGCAGACATTTGCACATTCCTTTAAATGTTTTAAGACACAAGTGCTTCTTGAACAATGAACGGTGATGGCTTAAATTCTGACTTCGTACTAGAAGTTATGCTTCTAATTAATTTTCTCTAAACTTTTTTATTCCCTGAAATGTTATACAATATGAGTGATGGCTTAATAAGTCTGATTTCGTAATAGAAGTTATACGTCCATTTACTTTTCTCTAAACTTTATGTTATTCGATGAAATTTTATACAATATGGGTGATGGCTTAATAAGTCTGACTTCGTAATAGAAGTTATACGTCCATTTACTTTTCTCTAAACTTTATGTTATCCCCTGAAATTTTATACAATATGGGTGATGGCTTAATAAGTCTGACTTCATAATAGAAGTTATACGTCTATTTACTTTTCTCTAAACTTTATGTTATTCCATGAAATGTTATACAATATGGGTGATAGCTTAATAAGTCTAAATAAAATTGAAGTTTTAACTTGCAATGGAAGTTACGCGTCGATTTATTTTTCTCGAAATTGTATGTTATTCCATGAACCGATGTAAAGTATAGTCCTCACTATTTACATATATGGCAGACAAGTTGCCGCATATGCCAGGCGCGAATGATTTAGTAATGTTTTACACACAGTGGCATCCAGCTTAGTTGGTTAGAGCAAATCGTTACGTCAGAACTACAGTCTTGACAAACTGTGGTTTCGAGATAAATTAAGTTTTAAGTTAGCTTCATTTTGTAGATTAATGGTGCTTGTCATTTCTTGTTGTTTTAGCTTCATATTAAATCAAAAGTTTGTTTACATATTGTACTCGATGTTCAATAGCAATTTTTATCCTGATTATTTAAAATATGATTTTTGCAAGATATCCCACTGTTGTTCTGAGGTAACGAAATGGCTACGACTGGAAGATGCTAGGTTCAATCCCGAGTAATTACGGGATCTTTTTCATTGATGAAACATCAGAAAGGACCCGAGGTTCTTTCAGCCTCCTACCAAATTGAGTACCGGGTTCGTCCCGGAGTTAAAATACGGTCGGAGCGTGGTTTCAACCACACCACCTCATACTAGTGGCTAAGTCAAGAAAAAATGGAGCTCTTAAGCGCTTTCAGGAATATATATAGGGAATCCTTTATTTTACCTTTATACAAAGTATGTCCATAACCAATATAATTTAATTAAAATACACAAATTTAACATTATATGCTAATTTATCAAGGAGCCAATTCATGCTTACGGCCACCTGAATTACTTTTCGAAACCGTAAAATTCGTTTACAATAACAAATAAATCTAAAAAAAAGTCAGTTGTCAGTAAGCGATCGTATATTTTTATTTTATTTTTTCGGATTTAGAACAGTTTTGATAGTATTCTAATATATTTCTGTTATTTGACTAAATGTTTATTTTTTCAATTTAAACTAAGTAATCGGTATACGTTTTCTTCTACAGCTGTTCAGAACATTGCCGGCTGAGTATATTTCTTCTTGCGTTACCTTCAAATATATTAAATTGAACTTCTTACACTTCTCAAATTTATCAAAACTGTGTAGTTAGCTGTAAAAATATTTTGTTTATCTGTTACCTGCTAAGAGTTACGCTAACTAATAATTCTTTTGTAATTGCTTCTCTTCTTTGTAGAGGAAAATATCAGTCTCAGTTTGTTTTATAAAGAAGATATTGCAGTACTGAAAATATTGGGGACAATGTAGCGTTGACCCACTGTCTTTAGCGCTAAAATTATAGATTGGTACTAGGAGCTGGTGAAAATGTTATTTACTTCTACAGGGCCGAGCATGACCGCTCCTCTGTTTACAACGAGCTCAACAACGTCCGTGGTGCTATTGACGGTCTGGCCCGCGATAAGGTAAAACATGTGATCCCCGCCCCTTGATCTTTGAGTCCCTTGTCTACAGGTTGCAGCAGCATGATTGTGTCCCCGTTCTGCGTCTTTTCTATGTAGGTTGAGCCCACCATCCAACATTTGTGCAGGATACCTCAGCTCTCTGCCAGACACTTGCACGTTGGTCCACTGTCGTCACAAATATTTATCCTGAAACAGAAACACATTTCTAAACGCAGTCTGGAAAATTGTGTAAAAACTTGCTCCTTAAGTTCATTCGCAAGAAAAGTCTTGAGGCGGGACATACATTTAAATACACTATCTACTAAAAAGTAATTGGGCACTGTTTTTGCCACTTCAGAACCTCGTGGTACCACCTCTTGTTGCTATAACAGCAGCCACCCTGTCAGGCATGCTCTCTACTAGTTTGTGTAGGATATCCACTGGAATGCGTCGCCATTCCTCTTGCAACATGGCACTCAGTTGGACAATGGAAGTTGGCCTCATGTTTCGGCGGCTACTATGCAGTGGTATGCAGACAATAATCTTCACCGGTTGGACTGGCCTGCACAGAGTCCTGATCTCAATCCCATTGAGCACCTTTGGGACGAATTGGACCGGCGATTGCCGTCTCGGGAGATGCGACCAACTTCCATTGTCCAACTGAGTGCCATGTTGGAAGAGGAATGGCGACGCATTCCAGTGGATATCCTACACAAACTAGTGGAGAGCATGCCTGACAGGGTGGCTGCTGTTATAGCAAAAAGAGGTGGTACTACGAGGTTCTAAAAGGACAAAAACAGTGCCCAATTACTTTTTGGTAGATAGTGTATATCCATAATTGGATTTTTGGAAATTTAAGATTCCCCTTTGTAAATGTAATTTAATATTATCAAAATATTCACTAAAATAAGAAAAAAATTACAATTCACATTCGTAAAAAATAAAACATAGATTTCTCAATATTTGCTCTACTTTTATTGCATGAATTTATTTGCAATGAAGAAGTTATAAAAAGATTTTATGTCATAAATGAAATTCAAATTATTTTTTATTTTACTAAATGTGTTGTTTTATTATATGTGAAAATAAAAATTTATTACAACCGAAAGTAACTTTATAATTTAACAATGTATGAAGTCGCTTAAATTTAAATTATTTGTGAAGGAACTTGTTTCGTCCACAGCACTCGCCCTGCAAATAAACGAGTTAACGTTCTAATTGTGCGAGTGTCTGGAAGAGTGTTAATACAGGTCTGCCCCTTCGCCCACACTGTCTGTCTACCACCCTGCATTGTACAACCTGTCCTGAGTAACAACACTGTTTTATCCTGCAGAGCCGAAAAGGACAAGGCTCAGTTCGGTGCCGAGCTGAACGACCTCCGCGCTGGCGTGGACCATTTGTCCAACGAGAAGGTATTTCATTAATGAGTGTTGCGATGTGGACAGCGCTTTAATGCTACCAGCAAAAAATACTAGCAGAAAGAAGTGTGTCCAACAGGAGCATTAATATGTCGAGGCATGGCCATTATTAAAATTTGTACATAGCTGTGGCTTTCAACAAGATAAAATTACTTCATGTTAAAAAAAATCGATTTGTGACTTATTTCTGTATGACAATGAAAGGGTTCCATCATCATAAAACATAATGTTATATTCATATTCATAATCACAACTGCTGCATTGGAAATAACTGTAAAATTATTCATATAATTTAAAAGGTGTGACTTAATTTACCTAACAGTAAACTGTACGTAAGAAATTTCTCTGCAGTTTACAAATAATCCTCATATAAAATACGTTCCTGCAGGTTCGCTGCTGATAATACATTACGTGCTTTTGATTCACTCTAAGACACTAATTTGTCTTCTATGTTTGTATTCTAGTTGGTAAAGAGAGAATTCCGCATGTTACTAAACCTCCCTGATCAAACTAATCGTGTGTTACATGTTGTGTGTTCATAATTACACGAAATGTTATATTTAACTCTAACAAATTGTTGATATTACAGTGACAATGGCTATATACTCGTAAAATGTACATTGCTGTCCTCTCACGGTAAGTTCATGTGCAATAATGCCATTGCTCAATTAGAAATAATTTATTTTTAATATAACTTGATCACATTTTAGGTATTATCATTCTTCAACTTGTTAAATTAACTTCAATTATTTTTTTTCGCATAGGGTTATGCCTAATTTTACATCATTAAAATTAATTACATATATAATCATATTTGTGTCGATAATGTAATATATTCCACGCTTTATGAAGCAGGGACAAGGTTTATTGCCCAAATATTATATAAACGTAAACCTACAGGTAGGTTTCAATAAATACGATTAACGTTGAAAGACAGTGCAGAATGCAGAACTCTACATCGAATGGACAATTGATGGATATTCTCACGACAAGAGACTTTGTTATTACGGAATTATATGAGCAGCTTCATGACGGGACTTTCCATCCGCAAATTAAAAGTTAAATAAAATACAAATATTGAAGCATCTAAATGAATTAACTCTCACTGAAGAACTATTAAGTTATTTAAATAAGTATTAAAAGAGTGTAATCAAGAATGAAGTATTAACTTTTGTTTTACAGCCTGTTAAAGTTTCAAATCTCCCGCAGTTTACGACGTTTCACTCGTTTATTTCAGATAATATTTTACTTTCTTCGCTAGAGTGATGTAACAAACCCTCCAATTACGACAAACCGTCTTTCGTAGATAGCAGAACTTTTAGTCACTTCATTTTTATCGTATCTTGTGTGTCGGGATATATTAAGTTTTTTTAAATATTTTGTTTTCCGATTTTAAAAACTATACGTTATTGTCAGCCACAAGACGGCTATGGTCATTTTCATGACTGAAGAACCGAGACAACGTTATTATATTTATATTTAGTCTAGGACGATAGCTAAGTGAATTAGGTAATTAATGAAGAAATGTCGAGTCAGAAGCGTCACATAACAGGAAACTAGAAGCAGATAATTTGTAGTAAGTTACACTGATAAGGAAGAAGTATTGCCAGTCTATGTCAACAAAATATTTCTTAGGACCTCGTATCATTATACATTTCTGAATTAACTTTTCACCAAAGAACATCAATAGGCTTTCTTCACAGAATTTATCAACATTCTAATCAATTACAAGTTTAAGATGCACCATAAATATTTTTCGCTCTTTTCCAAGTTCCTTCTTGTGTATAAGTTGCATTTCTGGACAGTTTCATGGTCATAAATTTATATATGCCATTTAAAATCATTCGTGTTATTTCGTTAAAATTCAAAACTCTTTATGTTTCAAGTAACATAAGAGATGAGATAACTAATTTTCATTTAGCCTATTATCAATCAAGATTTTCAATCAATATGAACACTTTAATCTGAAAGAAAAGGCGAAAATAATGTTGTTTAATACGAAGAATTTTCAGTGCTGTCACAAAGCATTAAGATAACCATCTGCTAACGAAAGTAAAACATAATTTTCCTCATTTTCAAAATACAGTTGCTATTAACTTAAGAAATAAGCAATTATCTTATTAATCTCTCGGGAAAAGTACCAAACGGTTAATAAATACTGGATTCTAAAAATGTGATTTTCATGTAATATCCCTAGAATGAGGGACTTATTGTGTTTTGAAACCTAAGATGGGAACACTGTAGACACAGTAAAACATTTAACAAACGAATAATATCGTGAATAGTTTAGTCTGTGAGTAAAACGAGGATGAAGATATTAGTAATGTTGGTCACTCCTGTTTCAAGTAGTGTGTTCCTTACACTGTATGCTGGATTGTAAGGCTTTTGTAAAAAAATGAAATAAATCATTCATTCACTATTTTTACAGAATAAAGAAAAGCGTATTCTATAAATTTGAGATATCTTTGTAGGAAGATCTCGTTTACAAACAAATAATAATACCGACAATATCGACATACACAAAATCCGCGATGTGCCATCGGCAAAGCAGAATGAAACGAAAATAGATATGGCAAAGACACAGGGTGTAATAAATCATATTTCTTTGTAGACTGAAAGGTAAAAATCTCTATTTCATCCTATTTGATATGTCCATCGTCATTGTCATAAACTATGTAGAAAAGTCGTATTCTTTTTATGTCATCATACATTTACTCTATGACACAAATTAAAATTTTGGAAAATAATTGTTCAATTTTAGGCTGCTGCTGAGAAGGTTGCCAAGCAGCTGCAGCACCAGCTCAACGAGGTACAGGGCAAACTGGATGAGTCCAACCGCACGCTCAATGACTTTGATGCCGCCAAGAAGAAGCTGTCCATTGAGAACTCTGACCTGCTGAGGCAGTTGGAGGAGGCTGAGTCCCAGGTGTCTCAGCTCAGCAAGCTCAAGATCTCCCTTACCACCCAGCTCGAGGACACCAAGCGTCTGGCTGATGAGGAGTCCAGGGTGAGTGAATTTCAATTATTTCCATAGAATTCATGATTATTTACTCATGGTGTACCGGTAATATGTTTTTACTAAATGTAATATTCATTACAATCGTCTCATTTTTTGTTTTTAACATTATTAAAAATTATGTTTTATTTTATCGTCCTATAATAAACTACTTCTAATGCGATCCTTCCTATTTTTATAATAATTGAGGGGCTAGATGCAAGAAGGTCATTTTAGAGGATGTACCCTTTCTGAGTAAAACGCTTTAGTGTGTTCTCTGATCTGTTATGCATATGATCACTAAATTGTAGTTCAATACTGTGATCATAGAGGTCAGGAGTACCCAAAACGTAAAGGTGTGCATAGATAACATTATTACGGTTTGAATTTTCAACATCAATTTTCTCAAAACTTGCATTTGAGAGAAGTGCCTTTCTTGCATCCAACCCCTCAATTATTAGAGAAGTAACAATACGAAAAATGTTCTTTGCCTATAATATGGTATTTAAAAATATAAATAATCTCGAAATACTACACTTATTTCATAAACAAGTCAAATTTAATGTCTCAAGAAAAGTCTCCTTTGAATATTCTTTGTTCTCGAATAATTCTTATCAGGCTTAAGATTGATAAAACATTTTGAGTACTTATGACTTACAAATAAAATGTTTCATTCCATTAAATTATTTCAGCTCTAAAGTTAGCAAGAAGGATTGTTAAAATAAATAAATGTAAATAACGGTATTACAATAATATGTTAAATTCAAATCTCAGAACTATTAAATTAAAACCCCTCCACTCATAATAGTCAACAGAAGACCAATTTCTACATGCAAATTATGTACATCAGAATTGAACTCCTATCTCTAGGTCATAGGTCCAAAATCGAGTAAAAAAATCACAATAGGCCTATACAATTACTTTTTTGTAATTCGGAGGTTGTAGTTCTAGAGCGTAGATTATAATATAATTCTCTAGTGTAGACTTGTATCCATCACTGATTTGTTTAATTTTGCTCTCCTCAGGAACGTGCAACCCTCCTGGGCAAGTTCCGCAACCTGGAGCACGATCTCGACAACCTGCGCGAGCAGGTAGAGGAGGAGGCTGAGGGCAAGGCTGACATCCAGCGCCAGCTCTCAAAGGCCAATGCCGAAGCCCAGCTGTGGCGCTCCAAGTACGAGTCCGAGGGTGTGGCTCGCGCTGAAGAACTCGAGGAAGCCAAGTAAGTACAACAATCTGGACTTACAGATAACAGTGAGTTCACCAATCGCTTGTCTGCTTCCAGGATTAATTAACTACATTTTTAAGATCACATTTTTTCTTGAATTTTGGTTTGTTCTTCCTAGGCGCAGAATCAGAACTTTGACGAGCAACCCTCCCTAACCTGTGTGTTGAGTAATGTAGAGTATGTAAGAATGTCAGTATCAATGAATCTTCATTATAGCAAAGCTGATACTGTAGGCTGCACGATGTATATATAACTTAACTTTATTGATGCCATTAACCATAAGCTACACTTTCATTTATTATATTTAATATATTGTAAGTTCTCTTAATTAGAGGACTGATAATAAATTAACTTGGTTAACTTAATGGGTTTTTTGTACTCATTAAGCTCCGACACCTGTACTTTTCCCATTTTTAACATCACTTCCAGACAGCAAATGACTTCGAAGTGATACAGAAAGATTTCTGCGGTAGAGTTCTTGCAACTTCTATTCATTTTACAGAATATGAACGGGATAAAAGTATTCAACGATGGCAGCACAGTTTATTCTTACAAGGAACTTTCTGTATCACATGAAGTGTCGTTTTATTATGGCGTTGGGAATGCATCTTGTGACATCAGTTATATGGCTCAAGTTATAACCCTCGCCGAAATTAGTAACATTACTATATTTACGCCTTTTAGTGTAGCTGCTGTAATGTACATCTCGTCCGTTGGAGTACAGTAGGTAGAATTTCTGTTTTTTAGAATGAATTAGCAAAAACTGCCTGGAATTTTTGTGGTAGTTATATAATGTTATTGCTTGGTATTATTACTTCCAGAAAAGTATCTCTTATGTGTCACTCTTCCTCACAGGCGCAAACTGCAGGCCAGGTTGGCTGAGGCTGAGGAGACCATCGAGTCTCTGAACCAGAAGGTTGTCGCTCTTGAGAAGACCAAGCAGAGGCTGGCCACTGAGGTCGAGGACTTGCAGTTGGAGGTCGACCGCGCTTCTGCCATTGCCAATGCTGCCGAGAAGAAACAGAAGGCATTTGACAAGATCATTGGTGAATGGAAGCTCAAGGTTGACGACCTGGCTGCTGAGCTTGATGCCAGCCAGAAGGAGTGCAGGAACTATTCCACTGAGCTGTTCCGTCTCAAGGGTGCCTACGAGGAGGGCCAGGAGCAGCTGGAGGCTGTGCGCCGTGAGAACAAGAACTTGGCTGGTAAGCACTCTAAAGACACTCAATAATGACAGACTCTTGCAAAGTACTTTTCTCCAAGAACTTTTTCTTCTTTTCGCGGTGTCACTTTTCCGAGTGTGAATAGCATTTTTTTTATATTGCGCATAAAATTATACATCTTGATTACACAACTTTTAACACTGTATTACTTCGGAATATGTATGATAAATCTTTCTTGTGTTAAATTTTAATTAAACTACAACATCGCATACAGAACAAATAACACTCTACAAAAACATCTCACAAACAACACAAACAAACAAATACAACCACACAGGCGTATACAAACTCAAATGTAACACCTACAACAACTTCTACATAGGACAGACAGGCAGAAGATTTCAAACACGTTACAAAGAACACATCACAGCCATAATAAAATTACAAAACACCTCCACATATGCAGAACACATCACAAATGCCAACCACACCTACAGAGACATCAACACAGACATGGAAATACTGCACATTCAACCAAAAAGCCAGAAACTCAACACACTAGAATAATATGAAATATACAGACACACGAAAATACACCCCAACGATATTCTCAACACACAACTCAATTTCAAAACACATACACTCTTTGACTCTACACTACGAACGCACCCACACAGGAAACAAGAGGCACCAACACCAACAACGACTAGTCCTGAAGATAACCCAAAATAGGTCGAAACATGTTAACAAGGTACGTTAAAATTTAACACAGGCTTATCATACATATTCCAAAATAAAATAACTGTTGAATTCAAAGTTACCTACGTACCTGTTACCACAGATAACTCCTTTTGCTGCACCTTACAAGTATTTTAATGCGATTTTGTTTCGAAGTATAATTTCCTACTTAAACAGCTACTGATGGAGCTGAACCATGGGAAGCTGAAGAGATTATATTCCACTGTATTTGAAATAATCTTCGCAATTATTTTAGGAATCAAAAGTTCTGTTAAGATACATATTTAGGGGAAAAAATAGACAGTATTTTATATCTAACATTTCAGCCAGCTCATTAAATTGAGTTTAAAATTGAAAGATATATTAAATCTTGCTATGCTTCTATTTCAGATGAGGTCAAGGATCTGCTGGACCAGATCGGTGAGGGTGGCCGCAACATCCATGAGATCGAGAAGGCCAGGAAGCGTCTGGAGGTTGAGAAGGACGAGCTGCAGGCCGCTCTGGAAGAGGCTGAGGCTGCTCTGGAACAGGAGGAGAACAAGGTGCTGCGCAGCCAGCTTGAGTTGTCTCAGGTGCGCCAGGAAATCGACCGCCGCATCCAGGAGAAGGAAGAGGAATTCGAAAACACCAGGTTAGAATTTTATGAAGGACAATGCTTAAACTCTATGGACTACACAATTGAAGAGGCGGACTTGGATTAATGAATATAGTGATATATTATATGAATTCTTGTTTTTAATGCCGGAAATCTTCTGTTCAAGTCTCAGTAATGTATTTTGGAATACCAATCCTTATTTTCGCTGGTTCCTTCCAGAAAAATATCTGAAAGGGAATATGTTTATTTCTTTCTATTTTCCTTCATTGACATTACAATTAACCGTAGTAATGAACAGCAATGGCAAAAAACCGGACCGACCCTTGTAGCTGATTTCAGAACCTTGTTCACTCCAGAGCACGATAGACTGGTAACTAAGACTTTCGTGCTTCGAATTCTGCCTGGGAAGGAAACTTATTTTTGTTCCTTATTCAAATTTATTCCCAATACTTTTGGATTGCTGGTAAAATTCATGTTCTGGGAATAATAAGTTAATTAAGTAGTAAAATATCGCTGCAATCAAAAAGTATTGGGAATAAATTTGAATAAGGAACAAAAAAAGTTTCCTTCCCAGGCAGGATTCGAACCACGAAAGTCTTAGTTACCAGCCTATAGTGCTCTGGAGTGAACAAGGCTCTGAAATCAGCTACAAGAGTCGGTCCGGTTTTTTTGCCACTACAGTACATAGTATAATAAATTAAGACTTAGTCGACATAAATATTGAATACAAAAATACCATAACTTTTCTAATGTTTCAAACTTGTCTCATGGGAATCTTTTTCGTAAAGAACTAAAAGATGTTATTTATTTTATATTTCTGAAGCACTTCAACTCAAAGTATATACTGAAGCATATTTTATTTTGTTATTTAGGAAGAACCACCAGCGTGCTCTGGATTCCATGCAGGCCAGCTTGGAAGCCGAGGCCAAGGGTAAGGCTGAGGCCCTCAGGTTGAAGAAGAAGTTGGAAGCTGACATCAATGAGCTCGAGATTGCTCTGGACCACGCCAACAAGGTGACTACTATTGAGTTCTTATGCCAAGCGAAATATTCAAGCTCTTAGAAAGTTCTAAGTTCTATAAAATTGTATCATTTTCTAAAAACAATCATATTCGAATATTGATATTATTAGTGACAGTAGAGGATTTTTTGTGTATTATAAAATTGTACCCTTTTTAGTAGTTCATGTTTATGGATAGTTCCTAATACCAATTTTTTCTATCATATAAAATATTTATGAGACTTGTTTCCTTTATAGTGTCCAGTTTCATTATTGATATCTTCGTTATTAGGCTAATGCCGAGTCACAGAAGAACATCAAGCGCTACCAGCAGCAGCTCAAGGACGTCCAGACCGCCCTTGAGGAGGAACAGCGTGCACGTGACGATGCCCGTGAACTGCTTGGCATCTCAGAACGCCGTGCCAATGCTCTCCAGAATGAACTGGAAGAGTCTCGCACACTTCTGGAACAGGCTGACCGCGGCCGACGACAGGCTGAACAAGAGCTCAGCGATGCCCACGAGCAGCTCAATGAGCTTTCTGCCCAGAACACATCCATCTCCGCTGCCAAGAGGAAACTGGAGTCCGAACTGCAGACTCTGCATGTAAGTGCTGTATTATTCCTGATAAATAAATTATTACTGACGATTGAAATTTATATTTCCTTTTTCAAATTTTAATAGAATTTAGAATTACGACATTTTTATTATAACATGCTCTTAGTTCCAAATCTGTTTACCTACCGAAATAAAACGTTATGGAAGCATGAACTGTGAACAGTCATAGAAAGTTATACATGACAGGAATCGCTATTAGATGCAATTTGACAAGAAATTTCTGAAAATATTGTTTTCATGTCATTCACAGTCTGACCTGGATGAGTTGTTGAATGAAGCCAAGAATTCCGAGGAGAAGGCCAAGAAGGCAATGGTTGACGCTGCACGACTGGCTGACGAGCTCAGGGCGGAGCAGGACCACGCACAGACACAAGAGAAGCTGCGTAAGGCCCTTGAGACACAGATCAAGGAGCTCCAGGTATGTGTTGTTTGGCATTTTCTTTCAACAGTTGCAATTCAACAATTTACGCCTTATGAAACATAATTAACCTAAAAGTCATTACTTTTCACGTTCAAAAAATTTGGAAGGACACTATACTGTAAATATGAGTACATCAAGCTTAAGCGAAGTTAAACCGCTTCTGCACTGCAATTTTCCTTTAAAAATTTCATAAAAATAATATCATTCCCATTTCATGATCTTCTACGAATCGGAAGTTTTGTTACCCAGATAGAATATACCGGAATTAAATGAATTAATATTTGTTTTAAAAGCATAAATATAATTTGCAAAATTACGCATAGATGTCAGACTATCAGTTCAAACGACATTCAAATGAATGTAAGAGTAATTTTATGCGGCAATACCTCTGCAGAACAAATTTCTAGACGCTATAAATAAATTTAGTTATGAATCTTAAATAATATCATGCTATAGTTTTATCAACAGTAATTTCATTAGAGGTTTTGATTTATCTAGAGAAAATCAAAACTCAAGTATGATTTAATTGACTATTACACGATTAGAAGAAAGTATATAAAGATTAGAAGGAATAAAGTACTCTAATACAATAAAATATTAATTTACGTAATAAAATTCTATTTCACTAATGTTAGCTTCACCACAACGTTTGAACGGAGCCGTCATTTTCAGTTGACTGTCTATGCGGTAAACAAATGACGATCGCAAAACATGTTTTTATAGTACGTAAAGAATTTGCAGTTTGAAATGTTGGCAAACAAAGAAACAAATGGTAGGGAGGTGATAAAAACAGAAGAAAGTACATAAAGATGAGAAGAAATAAAGTATTCTAATACACTAAAATAGATATTAATTGATTTACTAAACTTCTGTTTCACTAATGTTACTTTCACCAAAACGTTTGAACGGAGCCACCATTTTCAGTTGACTATCTATGGCGGAAAAAATGACGATCGCAAAGCATATTTTATAATACCATAAAGAATTTGCAGTTTGAAATGTTGGCAAAACAAAGAAGCAAATACTAGGAAAGTGATAAAAACAAGCAAATGCTAGGGAAGCTATAAAAATTAACAAATGCTAGGGAAGTCATAAAATTGTGCGATAAACAGACATGATTGGTCGAAAGATGTCCTTTCGTACCGTTTTATTGATCAAATTAGTATGACGTACTAAAAGTGTAATAGTCGAATTAATTCTGCATTTAGATATGTATTTTCTTGAATGTTTGAATGTCAGTAGTTGAATAAATGGCTGCTTATGACAACAGACAAATTCTAGATTATTTCCGAAATTCGCAAATATATCTGGATGAAATTAGGAAATATATGGCTTAGCTAACGTAACTAAAACTGGATATCAGAAAATGATACATGACCATGTTACAGGTGCGCCTTGATGAAGCAGAGAGCAACGCACTGAAGGGAGGCAAGAAGGCCATCCAGAAACTTGAACAGCGTGTCCGTGAACTGGAGAACGAACTGGACGGCGAGCAGCGGCGACATGCTGACGCACAGAAGAACCTGCGCAAATCAGAACGACGTATCAAGGAGTTGAGCTTCCAGGGTGAGGAGGACCGCAAGAACCACGAACGTATGCAAGACTTGGTTGACAAACTGCAGCAGAAGATCAAGACATACAAGAGGCAGATTGAGGAGGCTGTAAGTACCGTTTTGTGTTTCGTCCACTTAGATTTTAACTTAATTTCTCTCAAAGAATTTGCATATTTATTACCAAATCAGAAATCATTTAATCAAACTTTAAATTAGTGTCCAAAGCTTTCAATTGTAATTATTTAGCAATACGTTTGGAGATGTATTGTGCTAATTGAAAACTGATATTAATTAGGCCTACCTGCCATACCAGCACTTTTTGGAGCAGTTTCTTTTCTTCAGTCTTGTTTGCTAGACAAACATAATAGGCGAGCATATCAGGGCTTAAACCAAACCCTGCTGATGGATGAACCTGCAAAATGTCAGAGAAGTTGAATCTCAAGATACAGTTGAAAAACTCAAAATCTCATTCACCATACAGTCAAAATAATCAATCCGTGGCACGACAGCCCATGAAGGGATAAGGCCGACCAGCCGGCTGCTTGCCTCACGTCCACATGTCTCAGCTGAGGTGAATGATCATCCAAAAAAAAAAGGAAGTATCATGTGGTCAGCACCATGATCTCCCCTATTGTTATGGCTCTGGTTTCCGAAAGCAGATTTTGCTACCTGTCGTAGCTTCCGAAATTCATCACGATGCTGGTTGGGCACCAGCCTCGTAGACTGGTCGAAATTTCATAAGAAAATTCCTTCCCCATGAGCACGGCCGGGTATTTATGGAGATCGTGAAAATCACGTCACAATAGATATACAACAGATTTTCACTAATCATTACGAATTAAGTGATTCTGATTAATAATTATAAGGGGATAAAACAATCGCGACAAATCGCGAAATAGAGTTCTAATAGCGAAATATGAACACATTCACTAATTATCTATTGCGTCGTTTTATAGCGAATTTCATATTCTGAGTTTTTTGGATTTTTTTCACTTGAATTTGCCATATGTCCAAGTAGACTACATTACATGGTATTCCTGGTGTTCTGATTACGTTAATGAACTCAAAAGGCGGAGAATTCAACATTTCACTAATAATTTGAAGGTGTTAATTTGAGGGCTGCAAGTTTTTTTCGTTTTTAATGAATGTGTGTTAAATACAGTCTCAATCCAAAAAAGATTGTCTATTGACCATACCGCACTTTTACCAGAATCCAACGAACCTTTAATGTTAATTATTTGGAAAGTAATATTCATACTGAGTTAATACTCCAATTCCAAAATAATTGTATTTTCCAAAATTTCCATTAATCTCCTCCAAGAGTACAAATCAATCTCCAACCATCTCCGCCGACACCAATATTAAAAAAAAAAACACAAATGATAAAATTAATCTCCATAAATGCCTGCCCCTGCCCAAGAGGACTCAATCTGTAAAGCTAGTTCCAGGCATCATAAGCAGTTAGAGAACATATTTACTTAAAAATATTCTTGGAAATTGTGTTACTAACCTACTTATACCCATGTGACTGCAGGAGGAGATCGCAGCCCTCAACCTGGCCAAATTCCGCAAGGCACAGCAGGAACTGGAGGAAGCTGAAGAGCGTGCAGACCTGGCCGAGCAGGCTATTGCAAAGTTCCGCGCGAAGGGACGATCAGGATCTGCGGCGCGGGCACTCAGCCCAGTGGTGAGTACAGACTTGAACATATTCTGTGCTTTGTCTCGAGGGAGGTCTTTGGTAAGGAAAGCTCAACCACATAATTAGTAGACACTCATAAAGAATACTAATAGATTCAAATGGAAGCAACATTTTCTGTTTGTGTTAGGAATTTATGACGTTATCAAAATATTGAAATTGACTGTCTGAACAAACGGATTTTAAACAATGACTTTATCGATTAAGAATATGAATATATTATGAATTAATTTCTTATATTGACAGTCAATTAAATGTAGACAAATCACACATTTTAATACAAATTTTGCTGATTAGAAGAATAGCATTCCTCATTAAATGACCTCTCGTACATATGAGAAATTAGCTTTAGTTTTTGAATTGGCGGTGTTTGTCCTTAGTCCGTTTCATTACAATTCATACCATTGCCATATCATATATATAACTTTTACATTCATTATATCTGCCATTAATGCCATTTCACTGTTGTAGTTACTAGTCAAGGAAACTTATTATCCAAATTTATTTTGGAGTATGATCAGACCATTAAACAATGTATTTTATAGCACTTATTGCCCAGATTTATTTTGGAGTATGATCAGACTACTAAACAATGTATTTTATATCACTTATTACCCAGATTTATTTTGGACTATGATCAGACTACTAAACAATGTATTTTATATCACTTATTATCCAAATTTATTTTGGGATAAGATCAGACTACTAAACAATGTATTTTATATCACTTATTACCCAGATTTATTTTGGAGTAAGATCAGACTACTAAACAATGTATTTTATATCACTTATTACCCAGATTTATTTTGGAGTAAGATCAGACTACTAAACAATGTATTTTATATCACTTATTATCCAAATTTATTTTGGAGTATGATCAGACTACTAAACAATGTATTTTATATCACTTATTACCCAGATTTATTTTGGACTATGATCAGACTACTAAACAATATATTTTATATCACTTATTATCCAAATTTATTTTGGAGTATGATCAGACTACTAAACAATGTATTTTATATCACTTATTACCTAGATTTATTTTGGAGTAAGATCAGACTACTAAACAATGTATTTTATATCACTTATTACCCAGATTTATTTTGGAGTAAGATCAGACTCCTAAACAATGTATTTTATATCACTTATATCCAAATTTATTTTGAAGGATGGTCAGACTAAGCAATGTATTTTTTTCCTGTAGCCTCAGGCAAAGCCCCGCAAGGTTGCTGCAGAGTAAAACAACATTACTTCTCTTGTAAGTCGTGCGTGCGTTTGAACCCAGCCCAAATTTGAATGCTGAGTGTCTTTATTTTGCCAGAATCCTAATTTCCTTGAGAAAGCAAACTAGATTTAGATGGAAAGCATTATCCATAAATGCATTCTGGACATGCCACACCTTAAAACCCGCCTTTAGATGCCCTTATATCAACTGTACATTGTCTGTGTGTAAACCTATCCGAGTAAATAGTGACAGTAATTTATTTTTCTCTGAGACAAATATTGAAACATTGCAGTCTTCAATTTGTTTCGGATTTCAGAAGCAGACAGACGAAACGACATAATATTGCGTTTTGAAATTATTTGCATCATAATGAAACCTTTTTTATTTACGTAATTTAAATATTTCTGTAGTAATTTGAAAATATATTTACTTAGTTCTTTTACTTAATTAACAATACGTATTCGTGTCTGTGAAATATCTACATTTTTTTTCACAATTATTATTTTATTACTTAGAATATAATACCATACTTTATCCTTCCTTTTAAGTACATCTTGCTCACATACATTGCCCCAGTACCTATGTCCTAAACGTATTTCTTTTATATAATATATGTATATTATTGAATAAGACACGTATTATGCTTGTATCGACATATAAGTAGTGAAATGAGAATTATAAACGAACTTCATATTGTGTCATAGGCATCAGTATGTGAAGGTTAATATTACAGATAAATTTCTCGACACCATCACCATGATAATTCAAAACATTCATGATAAATAATAAGCGCCCATATAATAAATACATTTATCCAGACATGTACTGCAAAATGCATAACTAAACATACATATTTGTTCAGAAACCTGATCCATTTGTACCTGCTAGTGGTTAATTTTTATTATAACTATAGATGTACCTTATAGCGTACATGGCATGGTGCTTGCAAAAGTTTTGATGTTTATTTTTACCTTACTCCATTTTCCTCACGTTTTTCCACTGTACAAAGTGTTTGTAAAAATGCCTAGTAGGTTGAGGCCATATGATTGAGTTTGAAACCTTTATTTTCAACATTGCTATTGCCAAACCTTATAATCTAATTACGGTAGAGCAGATTCATTAATCTTTTATCGTACTTTGAGGACTGAAAATGAGTGAAAGGAGAAAAATTAATAAGCAAAAATATACAAATACTTTAATTGAAAAAAATCGTAGTACTGATAGTTTTACGGTTGCTACAAAAATCTGTTAAGTTCCTAAAATATACAAAATTGTTTTCACTTGATCTACAATATTACATTTTTACACCTGATTTCTAGAAGTTGAAGCAAATGAAGAGATCATCTTTTCATATTAATAATTCTGTTCTTGTCTCATTAAATAAATATTTTACTAATACTATGATTATTTGACGTAAACGTACTGTTACATGATTAAATACTTCAAGAAATAGGTTTTCATTATAATATAAATTTCGGCAATTCTGACATAAAGACAGTAAGTTTCTTAGAAATAGTAATTTACTTGAACATTTAAATCACTAACATAATTATTTACCAGTCCATTAAATTATAATTGCAATATACCGTAATAAAATTGAGCTTGATTAAAGAAAATGTAATTCATTGTTAAAATTGAGAGTGGTTCAAAAATTGTAATTCACATTTATTGTTACACTTCCTGCATTACTGAAATGTAGAAATAAATATAAAATGTGGAAGAATCGGAATATTTTTTAAGCAATAATTATACTTTGTATACATTACAATGAAATAATATTTTTAACCAGATTTAAACTTAACTGATACACAGTTTTATTTAAAATTCAATGTAAATTATATTAAATATTTTTATTTTAAAATTCTTAATCCACATAGCCAGAACTATTATTATTCTTTTGTTATTTTTCAGAACGTTTATAACACTTTCGGTCTTACAAAACATCGACAGAACATATGCCACTAGAATTTAATCAATTTAATGATTTAATACAAATGTTAAATTAATATTTAAGAATACTCATATAATGGTAACGTTTTAAGTAAGATTAGTGCAAGTAACTTTATCAAGCACTATGTTACGGTCTGAAGTCTGGAATACTTTATTAGATGTAGGCCTGGATATAGTCCTCCATTTGCACTATGATATTCATGCAGTGTCTCTTCTTTCCAGCCTCATAAACCGGCGCCCAGGCCGCAATTTGATGGCAGCGCCTTCCCGCCACGATTCGATCTGCATCCAGAAGGCGACTTCTAAATCACAAAAAATAATAATCCATGATCACAACAACAACAAAAACAACAACAAAAATTGCTACTGACGGACATGAAATGAGCCTTTTCTTTTGCGGCGCCACAAAGAGCATTACAGGAAAGATTAAAAGTATATCCAGAGGTTTAAAGCTTAAATAATGTTATTACAAACACAATTATTTTGTAATTTATTTTATTGTCGATGAATGTATTTATTAATATTCCGAGAACTGCCCTTGGTGACAGTGGTGCGCGTGGGAGAGCGAGCCAGAGGGTTGTGAGCGCCATTCTGAGACACGTACTTTATCAACAGCACAGCCCTATGCATTATTCTTCGTTCGATCACAGTTCTCTGGCTCAATCTGGAGGGAGCGTGAATGCGATGCGTTCGTGGCACACATTGTATACACGGCTTCTTTAATGCACCAATAAACAAGTTCATATCGTTATTGTATCTCGAGTATATTTTTTTGTATATTATTTCCTTACCTGTAACAAAGATCCTAAATTCCAAGAACAAATACATTAACTTGTTAATGTATGAAGTATTTCCTTCTTATGTAATTTATAGAATTATGCATAATACATTCGTTACTGGAGGTACGTTAACAGAAAGCCACAATTTAAGTCACACAGCATTTGTGTGCACTCATAGCTGAGTTCTGGCGTCTTGTCAGCTCATGTGAGTTGTGTGGATATAAAGGAAAAATTGTGACGGTGTCGTGTATGGTTCCTGGGGTAGCTCAGTCGGCAGAGCGTTCGCGCGCTAAGCGAAGGGTCCCGGGATCGATACCCGGCTCCGGAACAATTTTTCCTTGAAATTATTCAACCTGCTTTACAGGGAGCTACTACCTGAAAGTCAGATTTGCATAATACATTCGTTACTGGAGGTACGTTAACAGAAAGCCACAATATAAGTCACACATCATTTGTGTGCATAGCTGAGTTCTGGCGTCTTGTCAGCTCATGTGAGTTGTGTGGATATAAAAGGAAAAATTGTGAGGGTATCGTGTATGATTCCTGGGGTAGCTCAGTCAGTAGAGCGTTCGCGCGCTAAGTGAAGGGTCCCGGGATCGATACCCTTCTCCGGAACAATTTTTCCTTGAAATTATTCTAACTTATAGAATGCCCATGGGCCATGGTTCTTTGAAACTTAAATGTATAAGACATAAGTTTAAGATGCCCAGTGATTCAATTTAAAAAATACCTATTGAAATAATAAAATGTAAAAACTTCCCCTTTGAATTTATGCATAATTAAAGAGTCTAGGTTATCATAGGTTCTGCCGCTGAATACAAATCTGACACAGAAAATATTATTCTGATCTTTAAACTAATAACAACTAAAGCAACGTTAAGTATTAATTGCAGTTAAAGCTGATTTTTTTGCCCTTCTCTCACCTTCTGGTGTCGAGGTTTTATTGTTTCATTTGGAGTACATATTAAGCGGACTTATGATGAAGCTTCCATGACTGGAGTCAGACGCTAGACCTTCACCTAAAGCAGGGGTCGTCAGCACAGAGCACGCTGGGGCTAGCATCTCTTACCCGCTGAAAACGAAGCGCACCATAGTGCACTGCGTAGCTGCCAACGGGTATGCTCTCTATCTCTCCCTGCTGCACGACGGTGTACATGGGACGGCACCGCGTACCCGTTGCACATTTCAGCGAGTGCTGACGACCACTGACCTAAAGCAACACATGACATTAAATTAACAATGTACAAACTTCCATGACAAAGATTAATTCGAAATCACGATGTAACCTTCCACGCAATGTTTGAACTATCTATATTTTTGTTATTATTGAATCCTGTACGATTAGGGAAAACACGGAATATTTACTTGAACCAAGTAAAGAGATAGGTTTGGAAGTAAATCCCGAAGAAACAAAGTATATGATTATGTCTCGTGACCAGAACATAGTACGAAATTGAAATATTGGAAATTTATCCTTTGAAAAGGTGGAAAAGTTCAAGTATCTTGGAGCAACAGTAACAAATATAAATGGTACTCGGGAGGAAATTAAACACAGAATAAATATGGGAAATGCCTGTTATTATTCGGTTGAGAAGCTTTTGTCATCTAGTCTGCTGTCAAAAAAATCTGAAAGTTAGAATTTATAAAACAGTTATATTACCGGTTCTGTATGGCTGTGAAACTTGAACTCTCACTTTGAGAGAGGAACAGAGGCTTAGGATGTTTGAGAATAAAGTGCTTAGAAAAATATTTTATGCTAAGAGGGATGAAGTTACAGGAGAATGGAGAAAGTTACACAACACAGAACTGCACGCATTGTATTCTTCACCTGACATAATTAGGAACATTAAGTTCAAACGTTTGAGATGGGCAGGGCATGTAGCACGTATGGGCGAATCTAGAAATGCATATAGAGTGTTAGTTGGGAGGCCGTCTATTCGCTTGTCATAGGTTCCACCAAAAATGCGTCGATTTACTCTACAGATTCCAGAAACGGAGTGTAGCGTTACAAAGTCATGGGGGGGGGGGTGACATTAGTGAAAGCCGATCACTTGATTAGGAAGTGTATAAGAGCACTGCAGGGGGGAGTGTGGAAAGTTTGTAAGTACCCATAGTTGCCTAATGAAAGATGCACTGGAAGAAATGGTAAACGGGAGAAACTTTCGGGGCAGAAGAAGATATCAGATGATAGACGACATTAAGATGGATCGTATGCGGGGACTAAAAGTAAGGCAGAAAATAGGAAAGATTGGAAAATGCTGGGTTTGCAGTGAAAGATCTGTCCTTGGGCAGAAAACTATGAGTAAATGGATGAATATATACTGTATATGAAAGGAAACGGCTGATTTGAGAGTTTAATTGAAAACATGTACAGCAGATTGTTAAATGAAGCGTCGGCTGGAACAAAGTTATAAGTTACATTTGGTAAAATTTACAGGAGCAGCAAAACTGTGTACACGTACAACGTTGTTCTTATAGGATAGCAAACTTTTGAGTGGACAAATTTCACGTACTGCATTGATGGACAGTTGCAAGCGAAAGAGTATAACAAGGTAACATGATATACAACATTATTACACGGAAACACGCCGAATGAAAATTTTGTAACTTACAACGTTGTTCCAGCCGACGCTTCAAATAATGAGGGCGAATCATGTTAAAATTTGCCATCATTGTCCAATCTATTGGACTCCACAACGTGGCCGGTAGCAATTATGTCTCTTCGACAGAATAGAGAAGAAAAATTGTGTGAGTTGTGTAAGTTGCTGAAGCACACCATATCCGTGAATGATTTTAGAGCAGTGATCGAATTGGGCCGGTATGAGCCGGTATGGCATACCGGAAGTAAATTAAGATGCCAAAAAGCATACTGGCAGCTCAACTGATGAGTAATTGTTTAGGTTTGTAAATTGCATCATCTGCTTGCTCTGTACTGTATATATATATATATATATATATATATATATATATGTATATATAATTTTAGTAGGTTATTTAGCGTCTGAATGAGATGAAGGTGAAAATGCCGGTGAAATGAGCCCGGGGTCCAGCACCGAAAGTTATCCAGCATTTGCTCATATTGGTTTGAGGGAAAACACCGGAAAAAACCTCAACCAGGTAACTTTCCCCGACCGGAAATCGAACCGGGGTCACCTGGTTTCGCGGTTAGACGCACTAGTTGTTACTCCACAGGTGTGGACTGTACTGTATATCTCTTGTAGAGTCACCACGTAGCTCAGTCGGCAGACTCGCTGGCCTGCTGATCTGGAGCTGCGCTCGGCTTGGGTTAGATCCCCATTAGGACTGATTACCTGGTTGGGTATTTTCCCGAGGTTTTCCCAACCATAAGGTGAATGCCAAGTAAGCTATGGCGAATCCTTGGCCTCATTCCATAGCCATTGTTTGCTTTACGTTTCCATACATTTTAGATTTTTTAAGTTTTCTTAAGTTTATTTATATTCGCTTTAACATCTGTGGTCATATCGCATGTTTAGAAACTGTGGGTATACCAGTAGGCAGAGTGGGAATTAATGGGGGGATGGAGGGATTTCCCCCCTGTTGGAAAGTTATCCCCCTCTCATAAATTCGTATTAACATCCCTGGCAGGAATAACTTCTACCACCCCCTCACAAAATATAATTTTATTGTTTTAATGCGAGTATTCTTTAAAAAGTATAAAATAAAATAATATTGATGTATTATCATCACCGGCAAGCTGGCAGCAATCAATAACTTAGGAATTACACAACTTATCTTAAGCCTGCTCTTGAATATTATTATTATTATTATTATTATTATTATTATTATTATTATTATTATTATTATTATTATCATTATTATGATCAAGATGCAAGACAAACAACTCAGTGTGACCAAGCATTGAGCCGTATCGAATGAAGATAATAATTTTATGTATGGTATTCTTTATCTAGGATTCTATCCCCCCCCCCCCCCATCAGAAATCTTAATTCGAACCCTGACAGTAGACCGCTGCCACTATTGCTGAGTTTCTGTTCCCACGGTGTGTTGTAGATAGATTTTGTGCTCATGTGACTGATTATAGACCCTGATTAATGTTTATGATATTGGTGATTGAGGCGGTGATGAATCATGACTTGCAAACCTCAAATCCAGCACCCGCCTCTGTGACTGAAGGAAACCTTGAAAAACCATTAATTTCTTTTAATGCCGATATTTATTTATGTCCACTTTATTCTTAAAAAATAGTAGGCATTTCGAACGAAAGTGTTTACAAATTAATAGTCTGTTAAATTTAGTTATGATTGTTTATAACCAGTTTCTTAACCTATTATAAGCTTAGTAATATCTACGATATATTATGGTCCGTCCCAGGCATCTGTGAAGTAAATTTGCGCATGTGGGCGAAGTTAATGGGCGGAGTCTAGCTGTGCCGGAGTGTATTGCGGGCAGTATCAACTTGAGGTCGCTAAGGGGCAAGATACTCGTGGTAGCAAATGGTATTAACAGAAAGTGTGGCGAGATTTCTTAATATCTATAGATCCCCTCCCTACAAGCTCGTTTTGTTCAAGCAATGCCTCCCCCAGAGCTGTCATTGGTCCCTGCCCTCCCACATACCACATGCGCAGAGGTCTTGTTTCATCTTTCTACTCTACAGATTCTTGGGACGGACCATAAGCCACTTGCGTGGCTCAAGTGGTAGTTTGGTTGCCTACTGATCTGGGGCTGAGCTTTGGCATTGGTTCCATTCCCACTTAAACTGATTACCTACTTGGGTTTTTCTGAGATTTTCTCCAACTAAAAACGAATGTCAGGTAATAAATAACATTTAGGAGTAAACATTATAACAGTGAGTTACGTGTTTGTCCATTGCGCTTTTTTTTACTATCCCTCCAATTTCTCACTATTTTAGTACTTCATATGTAGTCTATGCTTTTATTTTAATACATCTATGACAGGAAGATAAGTGGATATGTCTTACAAAATTCATGCTTCAGTCCACTTCACTGTGGTAATATTCTGCAGCGTCTGTAGTTCTTGCTTATTTAAATCCCTAAAAGAGCATTTGCTTAAAATAAATTTGCCAAAACCCTGTGGACTGAAGCCACGTTCATATCCTAACCATTATGTAAAAAAGCAAATGCGTTACTATCCACTGCCACTAAGACTAAGGCTGTTTTTCTCAAAGCTACATTTTAAGCTGAAGTGAACTAGATAGTTGTCTAAAAAAACGGATGTGACGACAGAAGTCATGATCCAAAGCTACGTAGTGTACAGAAATCAAGTCCGTAGTAGCTAGTAAACGAAAATGCTTGCTTAATTGATGACTTGTACACTAAGCAAGCATGCGTGCCTCATCAGAAATTAGGGTTATAAAATTCGAAGATGCTTCGGAAGTAAAATGTATAACAATACGTTAACGTTCAACATTGGCATTGGTACTCCGGTACCTTCTTTTCATTTTTGAACATTGTAATATATTAGGCTTTATCTTTTTCACATAACTCGTAATGAAACTGCATTAGGACACTGCCTTCTTAATTTAGGCCGTGTCTCAAAGCTCAAGTCCATACTATACACTAGTGACTAACAACTAGGTGACTTGTAAACTATACACTAGGAAGCTTTGGAAATGTATGCTTGAATCATCGCCTTCTTCACAGACTATTTTTCTAAGAAAACCATATCACTGATGATAGCACTGAATTAAGAGGGCAGTGTCCTAATGCTGCTTCATTACGAGTCCTGTGGAAAGGATAAGGATCTAATATATTACAACGATATTTAAAACATCGTAAAGAAAGTATTAACAATTCCAATATTTTAAGTTAACGTTTTATCTACATAATATTTTTCATTATTTCACTTCCAAAGCATTTTTAGATATCATAACCTCAATTGCTGATGAGGTATCCATGTTTGTTTAGTGAACAAGTCAACAATCAAGCAAGCATTTTCGTTTACTAGCTACTACGGACTTGATTGCTATTTACTACGTAACTTTGGATCGTAACTTCTGATGTCACATCCGGCTATTTAGTCAACAATCTAGTTCACTTCAGCTGAAAATGTAGCTTTGAGACACGGCCTTAGTGCTATATCGTAATGTCATGGTTTTAAGAAAAATAGTCTAAGACCGTCATTCAAGCATATGTGTTCAAAGTTCTCCAGTGTGCAGTTTACTAGTCAGCTAGTCACCTTTTAAAATCCAAGGGATTCACATTTTACGATGTTGAGAAAATCCTTAGAGAAATAATTCTAATGAACTCAATTCAAATTTTGCAATTTCATCTCTATTTCAAGTAATATGATTTCACCTTCACTTTAATTTTCCTTTGAAATTTATTGTATGTATTTTTATTATTTCATTGTAATCTTTTGTATACAGTAGGCCTATGTATTTGTTTTCTGGCGGATAGTTTTATTTCATAAATCCGATATTTAAAAACGTTCCAGTCTAAAAAACTAATTATTTAAATTGAATTCAATTTAAACAAAAAACACGTTAATTCAGATATTGAGAGGGAAGTCTGAAACCAGGCCTAATTTAATTTTAGATTTCACTTCCATCCCCCCCACATACACACACACACACACACACACACACACACACACACACACACACACACACACACACACACACATACTATAGACTTGAACTTTGAAATACGACGACCTAAGCAAAGGCTCATTTTGCCTGCCCTACGAGGTAGGCTACAGTTGCGTACCATACAGCAGCAAGCATGTCGAATTGTGAACGTGCCTACATTAGTGCGATGAAATGAAACCTATGTCCTAAGGGTAAAATGCGTCGAAATGAACTGCAGCAAGAAAAATTTGCATTTCATGTTTACTCACCAGCACAATGAGCGATACTTGGTGTGAAATATAGACTCAAAAATAATTTTTTGATGGTAACTTACTGGCATGTCGTGATAACACATTGCGCATTTGAATAGCTGCATTGTTGCCGAGAAAGCATATGCTGCATTTGTGGCCATGTGAACTTAGCGGCAAATGTTTTTTTTTTTTTTTTATTTATAGTTAGAGACCTACTTAGTCCAATGAGAAGTTCCGTTTCATTCAAACTGTAAGTACCGGTAAATATTAAAGTTTTGTTAGCGTTGTATTATAGTCAGTTTTTTTTAATTATTTCAACCTCCCCCCCCCCTCCACCAGAATCAAATTCTGGCTGTGTCACTGTTACAGCATC
Source organism: Periplaneta americana (assembly GCF_040183065.1). NCBI lineage: Eukaryota > Metazoa > Arthropoda > Insecta > Blattodea > Blattidae > Periplaneta > Periplaneta americana. The sequence continues at coordinate 126,160,313 of NC_091129.1, forward strand.
ATTAAATAATTAAATACATAGACTACCTATTACAATTAGAATGAAGTAGATAACTATAATAGTAATGGTACCCACATTCCATGAAGGCACTTGGGAGACATGGAGGTAGAGTACCATGTTTTCTTGACCTCAGGACTAGTATGATGTGGTGTGATGTACCAGCACCACGCTCCAACCGCCTTTTTACCCCCCGAAAAGACCTGGTACCCAATTTGGGCTATTTGATAAGGAGCTGAGTGAACCTCGGGGCCATTCTGGAAGTTTGGTAACGAGAAAATCCCATAACCACCCGGGATCGAACCCCAGACTTTTCAGTACGTAGCTACCCGGTCCTTACGAAGTAACTAGTTCCTAAAAGTTAAGTTACCAGTATCCATTAATTGTTATTTAACGCAATTAAATAGCTACTTAACAGGAACTATTACAGTATTTGCAGATAATTTTGCACTGTTTAACAGGAAGAGGGGAGGGACTGAACACGAGGACAAAATACGTTCACATACTCAGATTAGTATACATGTAATTCATGTACTACACATATTTAAAAGTGCCTCCACAATTTTCATTGAGTAATTCTGTAGTATTATCAAGTGATAACGTCACAAAGTTGCTCACAGAACAATAGCTACGACTGCTCCTCCCCGCTCCGTACAGGAGGGATTCGCGAGTTGCGACAGAACAGGTGAGATCAAACTGCGCATGCGCGGACTTATACCAACTGTATACAAATAAATTTACTCTTACAGAGGTATTCCATAAAGTTGAAGTAATGTTGGGAACACTGATAACAGTTGAACGTTGCCACATGTTTGTGGCGGAAAACATCGAAAACGCGAAGAGTGGGAAGGGAATCATAATTAAGATTAGTTATATTTGAATTCAATATTTTACGACATAATGAGTGTCTTGTTACATATAGAAGTTGTACAACGGGAGTATAGGTATTTTTATTTTATAAAATGAGCGAAGATATACATTTTAACTTGTATTCAGTCTAACGTCCTTACCTCTTTTCAGTTGCTTACCTAAAAATGAACTACTTCAGCATGTGAAGAAAGAAGTATCAGATGGTTTGATTCCCGCAGGAGCGAATATAAAGAGTTTCAGTAATCCTGTGCTAAATGAACACGTGGAGTCTATTGCGTTTAGTGGAATAAGCTGTGAAGATGAAGTAAAGGTAATTCAGCAACTGCAGAAATTTAAATTCGTTAGTAAAATCATAGCCTGTTCCTTTATTCTTATTCAGTGGCTAGCATATGTAGGTTACATCCTATAATCTGAAAGAACAGTGTAGCAGCCGGTTCCCGTCGCCTACTCCCTATAGTGTGCTCATTATACACCTCGTAAAGATGTTAGCTGCACCAGTCTTACAGATTTTCTCCATACTTCGGCTTCATGTCACTTAGCTATGCCCTCATTTATTCCGTCTAACCCATAACGAAATGCAAATTAGAGCCAGTCCCGTGTATGGTGTGAGGTGATTGTACATGTAACTTAACATAGCTTCTGGTTTTCGGAACAGAATGTCATCGCATCGAAATAGTCCAGAGTAACAAAACGTTTCCTTTATCTGCATCACCGGTACGATGCATACTTAACAAAATTCAGGAAAGTAAGAAGGTATGTTTCTAGTATCGGTAGATTTTGTATTCCAGTACGTATACTGCTTAACATTTTTTTTAATTGGTTGTAGTTGCAGAAGCGATAGTGTTTGTTCAATAAAACCACTTCAAAATGTCCTCAGCAAACGTAAGAACACGTTTATTGTCATTTATATCCTGAGTGTTTTAAATACAGAGTTAATTCACTTGCCAAAAATATCAAACTTTTCGCAATAACGTCACTATAATTAATTATTTAGTTCTTACTGTAACTTTATACTACATACCTTGAACCTTGCAAAACAAGGTTATCTCACACATAATGTTTAAACTTGGCGTTCAAAATTTTCGAAGACTCATTTTCAATGCCATAACAATAACAACAATAATAATAGTACCTGTAGTAATAGTAGTTGTGGCAGTGGCAATGATTGGGGGCAGCAGTGTCGGCAATGGTGATAGTAGTGGGTGGTAGTAGTGGCAGTAGCACTAGCATGCTTAGCAGTGTTAAACCTGAGGATTTTGGTACTCAAAGATTTTCTTAGATTCTCGGTTTCCCTCCTCCCCCAACCTCAGAATAAATTTCTCTTTCATTTGAGATATGAAATGTTGTAAGCCAACGATCTTGTTGAAAATAACCGTAAATTAGTCCAAAATCTCAGTGTTCTGCCCAAGGGCAGGTCTTTCTCTGCAAACCCAGCATTCTCCAGTCTTTCCTATTTTCTGCCTTCCTCTTAAAGGTATTCTAGGCCTAAATTGTTCTTTGGCACCTGTTATGAGCCCATTTGACGAGGAACAATTTCTGTTGGATTGTATAGGTACATCTTTATTACAATCAAGATAACATTGAGCATGCACTATTCAAGATCACAAGAAAGATCTAGTCAGTTGGAGGCGAGATAGGTTTCTTATATGATTTAAGCTTTGTGTGCAAAATTACAAAGCAAACTCCCCATTAATCCTACTGTGGCAGTGTTGTCACATTTAGCACTTGGCTTTCTCGAACTAATGAGAGAAATCGCAACATACTGTAGTCTATGACAAAGATTCCATGCAGAGGTGTCAACAGCCTGTAAAGAAAGAAGAGGAGAAGATTACTGATTATTCATTCTTGATTCATACACTTTTAACACTTGCATATCACTAATGATAATGTTAAAACTTGTTAAATTTGATTAGTGCATTGTATTAACTAATAGATACTGAATAAGATACTTTACCTTTGTGACTAGTAAAGCGAAGTTTATATAGTTAATTTGGTGTAGTATCAAATGTTGTTATTTTAATAAATTTTAACATTATCATTAGTGATTATTAATTGGTTGAATAGACTGTTTCTTTTGATTGGCCAGAATGGTGCTGCTCTACCATTATGTTATTTCCTGTGGAGGGAATAAGGTTGACATCTGAATCAAGAAAAGAAACCTCTCACAACAAAGTTTGGGGCTTAGTCAGTAGATGACTCTATACTGTATATAGCTTAAAAACAATGAAAATCTTTGCAGGCCATTGACCTCAAAAATGCCAACATTCAGTATTACATTTATCAACTTAACACTGAAGGACAGCAAGCGGAAGAAATGGAAGGAGGAGATGGAAGAAATGAGGAACTGACTGCTGCAAATCACTGGATTCTTCCTTCATCTGACTTCCATGGCCTTTGGGAAACTCTAATTTATGATTCATCCATTAAAGAAAATGCAAGTACCATATACAACTCACATTTAGTGTTAGTCTATGTCTAATTGTTTACATTTTTCGAATTTTTTTTATTTCACTTGGTACATTTAATAGAATTTCAAACTTGACCACAGATATATCAAATTTGAATTTTTTACTTTGCTGAAATTCAGATTTTAATGGATTTGAAGGTCGAAGCTTCAATTTTTAAATTATCATTATTATTATTATTATTATTATTATTATTATTATTATTATTATTATTATTATTATTATTATTATTATTATTATACGAAAACCTTACATATTTATGGTACTTCTAAGGAATATCGGCATATTGTGAAGTCACATACAATTTATGTTCAGATAAATATTGTTTCGCAATGCTAAATAAAAAGGTGACAAGTTAACAGACAATAGGTGATCATACCTAGGTTACAGAACGCATTAGTATAATGATTATTTATGTCTGATACTTCCATAAAACTGAGTTATTGTAAAGGAAATTTCCTATTATTCCCATCCCTAATAGCACTATGATATAGCCTAAATAACACAAACAGTAGCAGGTCTTTTTTAAACAAGAAACCAAAATTGTGCTAATAGTGGAGAAACTAGATAAAATTGGAAATAATTTTTACGATCTCTCACAGTGTGAATTGTACCATTGGGGAAATTTACAGGACAAAATGCATGAATACAATTATAACACTTTGGAGGAACTGCAAGTTAAATTTAGAAGAAGTTCTCTCTTAAGTGTTCAATAACTCCTTTGTTTAAATTTAGACTTTTCGAGAAAGTGTCAGTTATGCTTAAAAACAGACAGAGCATTTCCAGCAACTGCTATGAAATATATGAGTACTCTTGTTAATGTGTTAAAATAAAAATCCAGTCTTTTCTACTTTTCTCCCGAGAGTTAAGCTGTCATGGTTTTGTACGAGGAGTAATGGTCAATGCCAGTACTCAACTAGCTGTTGTGAGACTTAAAAAGAGCATTGTATGATGATTACTTTTAAGAAAGGCAACATTTCAAGTGAGGATTGAAAATTTCGAATATATTATGCTATTCACCCAAAAAGTTAAAGATAATTTAAAATTAAGAATAAAATTAATGCTTGTGTCATGATGTTCTAAGTTCTAAGATTGTTCCTGTAAAATTTCAAGCTGGGATATCATTGAGTTCTTACTATTTGGAGCATTTTGATTTATGGTAGCTAAAATATATGAAAATACTGTTCTGTACTACAGTGAAACATTCTTTATCCGTCATGTCTAAGGTATTTTGCATGCAGCAGTCGACCTGTTGGCGAGTTGGTATAGCGTTGACCTTCTATGCCTAAGGTTGCGGGTTCGATCCCGGGCCAGGTCGATGGCATTTAAGTGTGCTTAAATGCGATAGGCTCATGTCAGTGGATTTACTGGCATGTAAAAGAACTCCTGCGGGACAAAATTCCGGCACATCCGGCGACACTGATATAACCTCTGCAGTTGCGTCATTAAATAAAACATAGCATTTAACATGCATGCAGCAGCTACATTTGGTTCTTTCAGTGTTTAAGATCATCACTTATATTCTTTATAAAATGTAATTTGTCTTGTAGCCTAAATTGTTTGTTGCATTTCCAATACATTTCTCAATGATAGCCTATCTAACTAGGGTTTCTATTAAAGAAAAAAATTGAATTAAATATAAATATTCATTTAGAATTGATTAGGAGGCCGATTATTAAACCCTGGTTGGGACGGCTATTAACTATCTATCTGTATTTTATTTCGAAAATATTAAAAGAGGGGTGTATTCTGAAAAGTTCAGAATCATTGATGTGTAGCATTCCTTTATAGTTGATGTTGAATACCTTGTAACATATTCTTCAATTTGCTCCATTTCTGTGAAATTGTTATAATTAGAATGTTATTTTTTTATAGCTTCTGAACTTTGTGGAAACAACAATGTTATTCTCAGATCATAAAGTGGATACTAATATCATCAGCTGGAATAGAGTTGTTCTGCTTCACGGCCCTCCTGGTACAGGCAAGACCTCTTTGTGTAAAGCTTTAGCACAGAAGTTGGCTATTCGTTTGGGACATCGCTACACTCATGGAGAACTAATTGAGATAAATAGCCACAGCTTATTCTCAAAATGGTTTTCAGAGGTACTAATTATACTTAAATCATGACAGGACAAGCCTAGTTAAGAGCACGAACTTAATTTCATTGAGAAATATAACAGATGCATCAATTGATAATATTCAGTACATTATAATTATAATAGCAAGTGTTCCATGAATCAATTTACTGAAAGAACTATTTTTCTGTATTAAATCTCTGTAACATCTGACACTAAGTTTGGTCACGAAAAAATCTCGTCATTGCCCGGGATGGAACCCAGCTAGTCTGTAGCCAGCTGTTCTTACCAGCTGAACTACTTGGCTACCTTGGACAATTATAGTTTTTCGAAAATCTCTGAAATTGTCTTTGCATTTTAAGTGACTGTAGAATGATAATATATAGTCCTTAAAATGTAATTCTTGGAGGATTTTATTGTACTGTGACTGTTTTCTTATAGTCTGTGATAAGTGTAATTTACATTGTGGTGTATTATATAATTATGATACTGGTAGAAGTGAACAATTTCTGGGGTTATTGAGTAATAACGTTCTTCCTACGTATGTTGTAATGTAACATTTTTCGTACTCCAGCATTATAAACAGTCTTTATCATTAGTGAGAATCGTGCAAAATATGCCAGATTATTGTACCAGTGCCATAAAATATTACCGTGCCAACTAAAACGTCATGACTTCTATCATGGCAGTATAACTTGTGCTATAAAATTAACATTATTATTATTATTATTATTATTATTATTATTATTACCAGCTTCATTGTCTAGTGGTCAGAGCTTCTGACCATAGTTCATGAGGTCTCGGGTTCGATTCCTGGTCAGAGCTCAGGAATTTTTTTTTTCCTGTGTTCGTCCATGGTCTGGAATTTAGGTTAAGTTTAGATTTAAGATCTCTCCTGGCACCACATAATCATAATCATCTTATCATATCATCGGGGTAATGTAACTCCGCCTTCCAGGCGCCCCAACCTCAGAAGTGGGTTACAACTAAGCCAATGCCAGGAGAGAAGACCAGAAATGTCGAAAAAACAACCTGGTGACATAGGTAAAAAGAAAAAAAAAGTTATTTATGATGTAGCCATTAAAGTTACTTTTGTTTATAACTTTCATAATGCTAAGTAACAGTATATGCCTATCATGAAACAAGTTTATAATGTTATACTTAATTACAGAAGTCAATCTTTAGGAAACTTGCTTTGCTCATTTCCTAATTTTGACAAGTACAATAATTGTATAGCATTATAAACGGGTTTCATACGTTATTTTTTGTACTACAGCATTATAAAACAATTCTTAATAAAGAAATAAAATCAAATTTGTAATGATAGGAAGTTTGATAACATGGTCTATGAAGAAAAGGGTTGCTGTGACAACAATTATGTGTTAAATATTATCACAGTCTAGTATATACAGTCACGAAGCTTGAGTTGTTGAGGGTACTAGGAACAATAGACTGTGCCAGTACTATTTCGCATTGTCTGTGATGAGACGATAGCAGCGAACCTAGTGGTTAGCAATTATCTATGGATGCATATTCCCTACGAATTGAGCTTCGTGTCTGTATATACTAGACTGTGATATTATTGCACGGAAAATCATTGCATAATATTAACTTTAATTTGCAGAGTGGAAAATTAGTAATGAAAATGTTCGCCAAGATACAGGAATATATTGAAGACCCTGATGCACTTGTATGTATACTCATCGATGAAGTAGAAAGCTTGACACATGCTCGACAGTCAGCACTGTCAGGCACTGAACCCTCAGACTCACTAAGGGTGGTGAATGCTGTGTTGACAGAGATTGATCGGTTTCGGAGGTGAGCTAATTCTGTGAATTTTCATTCGATTTTTATCGCCTCCCTAGCATTTGTTTTTAGCATCTCTCTAGCATTTGTTTTTATCATCTCCCTAGCATTTGTTTCTTTGTTTACTAACATTATACTTTTAATAATTGTACCTTTTAAAATGATTCATGTTTATTTCATCATCCTTAATTAAAACTTTTCTATCATTTATCTTGTTTATATTATTTAGGTTATGTTACAGCTTCTGCTGTATGAGATTATGGATAGTCACGTATCAGAGATTGTTTAATATATATTGATAATTGAAGTGGAATGCAACTGTTTTAATAAAAATGAAACTGAATCAACAAAGCCTTCTTGACTAGTAATTGTACATAGAGTTCAATGAAGATTGTATAGTTGGCACAACTAGTAACAAGAGAACAGCTCATCATAACATATTTCTGATGTATTATTCACAGTGGCCTAGGCTAGTGGAAAGAGAATTCAAAACTATTTCAATCATAATTTTGTTAGCTCAACATAGGCAAAATTGGAACGATCATGTAGCAAGAATGAATTGTGGAAGGTTACCCAAACTCATTTTGAAATATCAGACGAAAGAAAAAAGTTCAGAAAAATTGTACAAAATAATTTTGTAGTGTAATTACCCATAACATAGCTGTACAGGCTTGTCATTGCACAGGGGAAAAAAGAGTTAATATTTTATGATCGTTATTTTCCTTTAAAAGGAGCTATTCGTTATAAATACTTTATTCTTTGATGTTACATTATGAATTGTTTGTAATGTCGTTCAGATATTGTTGCTCTATCTTGTATTTCTTTCTTGTGTAATAATCATGTTGAAGATCTGGAACACAGTTTTTTTATACTGTCCATCCATAAATTAAAGAAATTTCCTTGTATAGTATGATCTGATTGTAAAATTTATACTGTTCATATACTCTTTTTATTATTTTTTTGTTTGTTTATTTATTTTTTTTTACCTCTAGATACATTGTAATATATTGTGTACTTTGTTTGTAATCTTCATTGCTTGTCTTGTATTGTTCTGCATATGAATATTGTGGTCCCAAAAGACCCAGCAGTTATGCGACCTAAAATAAATCTTAAAAAAAAAAAAAAAAAAAAAACCATGAAAATAAATTAGTCATCAGTACCAGTGACAAAAGACACAGCTCTGTAGTATATATTGACTACGGTACATCCCAACTCTAGCAAGAGGCATCTATAATGAACACCGATCAAAATACCCCTCATTTCTCATGAAAAACAAGAACTGAAAAGACTACAGTGGACTTTATGTTGTCAGCAAATAGCTGGATACATCAAGAAGTTTGATTGATTTGATTGATTGATTGTATTTCTTTCTTCTTTTCAGATTTCCTAATGTTTTAGTATTGACAACTTCAAATATAACAAATGCAATAGATGTAGCATTTGTTGACCGAGCAGATATTAAGCAATATATAGGACCTCCATCAGTATATGCGATATACAAAATATATCAGTCCTGCATTTTAGAATTAAAAAGGGTAAGAAAACCTGTGATTATTTTCAGCATTATATTTAAACTAGAAATTTACATTTTATGTTCATGAATGAGCAAATAAAATGAGACATTCATTTCATAGTTGTCTCTTTGGTTTTGAAAGCATGTGGTATTTTCTTACTTCTCTTTTCATCTTGTCAGTGAAACCATTCTTTTCTTCATTAAACTGTCTATGGTTTCATTTAACAAGAGATATTTATGTGATGGTTTTCCATTGCCTTTCATATCACAATTTTACTGCCATGAAGAAATCGAGCTGACCATACTAGTAAATATTTAGTCACAGCCCGTGTGTGTGTGTGTGCGTGTGCGTGCGCGTGTTCTTTTCTCTCAACACCTCCTGTTGGTAGTAAGCTGCATTGACCTTAGCTCTGCTGGCCACTCTCTTAATTTTCAGCCGACCCCAAGAACAAATAACCAGCCGTCACCATAAAACCTTTAGAAAACTTTTCCTTGCATTGTCTTATGAAATTAGAGCGGCCTTTTTTTTTTTTTTTTTTTTTTTTTTTCACGTTCCTGATAAAATATGGCTCGAGGCTTATTGGTATCATCAAGATATATCCCTGCTTCATTGCCATCTGTTGCCTGCGAGATGCTGTTCATAGAGCCTTCTTGCATTTGCGAACCGCTCTTGAACGTGTTTCCCAGATAAGTGGTGATGACGTGCTTTGTGTCACCTTTGTAAATTCAGATGATGCGTCCAACAGTTCAGGCCTTCCTTCTAGAATACTTCTTTGAGTTGGAGGATTTTCCCTTCGAACTTAGACCTCACTTCCTTGATTATGCTGGGGGTGAGAGAGGATTGAACTCTTCTTCTTTTAATTTTTTCTGGCCATCCTCTTTGTTCGAGAGCTTGACTTTTACATCGATTAATCATCTTATTAATGGTGCTTTTAGAAACAATTATTCCAGATTCTTTACATTTTTTATTATGATGGAGTAGCCGCGTTTACAATCTTAAAGGTCATATATGTAGCCTTCCCAAAAAGCCGTTAACTATGTGAAGGATTGTAATTTTGAAATGATATCATTGTAAGTTATGTTGCAGCCTGTTGTTTTATTTATTTATCTGTTTATCTATTTATGTATCTATTTATTTATTTCAGACTGGCATTGTAACATCAATAGATGACATTGTTCCACTGAAGTTTCTACAATTGTCACCAATGCCTGAAAACAGTGCCATGCAGCTTAGTGTAAGACTTCTTGAAATTTCGAGGTAAAAGGAAGCAATGAGGTTTATCTAATTCTTACTGTCCAGGTTGTTGGTTGACTGGCTGGTTAATTCTTAAATTTCATAGCCTCTGGATGTGATAAGTATGATGTTCCTGGTCTCTCCAATGTTAGTATGTAAAGAATTTCATTTTTGAGATGGAGGCATCTACATGACGGAATTCATTACGCCTCATAGTAGGACAATATTCCATGATGATGGCTAGCATAGTTGAATTTTTACTATGTCGAAAAATAACTGGTCAATTTTTCTGAGTCTTTTTTTTTTTTTTTTTTTTTTTTCTTCATAAAAAGAATTCTTTCATGTACAGTATTGTGAATTTATGACGTGAGGTACCGATGCCCACTTTCATTTCCTATGTTTAAAAACCAGTTGCTCTCAGTTTTCGACTCACAACTTTGAATCTGATAGCAAGTGTTGTAACCAGTCTTTCACCAAGGACTGCAGGCATATTCTGACAGAAAGGCAGGCCTAAGGAATATTGGTTGCTTGCTAATGCTCAACTTGTTGGGTCCTTTCTATTTCTGTTTTTTATTCTATTGCATTATATGTTCCCAAGCGTGTTAGCTCAGACACTTGCGTTTGAAACTCACATTTGGGATGTTCTGGGTTCAAACCCCAGTTCCGGTCAACCTGATTGAGGTTTTTCTCGTGATTCCCTCAATCTATTATAGTGTGACTTTTATTTTCCTGTAATCACCACCCAACAACAATGTGACTTTTATTCTTAATAATTCACCCTACAACAATGGGTATTCCACTCAACACAGCAACACAATAGTCGTTATTGCACTCCACATGACGACAATGGCAATACACGACGTGTATTATTGGAAAGAACAACAATGTACTCCTAATTTAAATTAATGTTCACAATGCACTATGTGCAGAACAAAACTGCCAGTTCTCAGTTCAGAATTCGCTTGCCTTAGCTAGTTCTTCTAGCCCACTGTTCAAGTTCACTGCACATCGAACTCTGGTCTTCCGAACTACGTCGCACTCGCCTGGACACTGCCACAGTTACGGACTCAAGTTCACTGCACGTCGAACCCAAGTCTTCCAGTTGTGGTTCCACTGCCCGTCGAACCCAAGTCTTCCAGGTGCAGTTCCACTGCACGTCGAACTCCGGTCTTCCAGATGCTCTCGAAGGCTGGTTTCCTTGCTTACTTGAAGACGCACTTGTAGACTTGAAGACTCAAGACTGATTGTTCTGTCGGCACTCATGGTGTTATTTATTACACCATAACTACTGGAATCTTCGATTCTCGTTCCTTTCAGAATCTCCGAGAGAAAACTGCGTCTCGATGCTTCCCTTGCTCTTTCTGCTCCGCGCTGTCACCATAGTCCCCCCCCCCCTTGCTCTGTGTCATGCTAGCATCAGGGGTTCGTGTTTCCATTTTCCTTGCCTTCCTTCTCACCAGATGTGTGCGCAACCTCCTGACTCGATCAGAACATTACAGACGGGCACCACAATACTATATATTTCCAGCAATAAAGGCAAATGCCGGGTTGGTATCCAATTTCCACGAAAAACAGACCCCGTAGATAATAGTAGTATTCCAGTAATTCAGCTATCATAATAGTTGCAACACTATACACAGGAGAGTGTCTTTCAAGTAAGAGTTTAAATATCCGGCCTGGAGGTAGGTGGTGCTTTGGTTGGGAGTTTGTGTCCAGCTGCCGCACTAGATGTCGTGTTGATGAGAGAGTACATTAGTTGTCGTGTTCAGGGTTTAAGTATCCAGCCACAGCCAACACAGCAGATGTCGTGTTGGTGGGAGAGCAACTGGGCAGTCTGATTGGACTTTCAGTATCCAGCCGGCGCAGTGGATGCTGTAATGGTGATACAGCACCCCAGATCAGGGAGCTGGATATCTCCGAGTTAGAAAGAATACTGAACTTTAGGAAAAATGATGTCACATTCATAGTAAAGTCGCGATATGATTATTGTAGTTAAAGCAACTATAAATAATAATAATAATAATAATAATAATAATAATATAGTTGATATTTTTGTGCCATTCAGGAAGCATGAATGATACAGAATGCTCATGAAGGGTGAGATAAACACACTTGCACATAGACCACTCAATTCAGTGTTTCTCACTTGACAAATGTGGCGTGAAATGGTAAATTTTGACTGTAACCTATTCAATCAGGACAGGATTTCTATGTGTGCTGTAAATCTACAATACGGGTCTCCCAGTTTTACTTTCCCTTTGAAAGAAAGCCATTATAGGAAGTAGTCGATCACTGTTCACCAATTTTAAATCTGTGAATCTCGAATTTAATGGCATGGTAAGCACTTGACCTTCGAGGACAACCACATAAAGGATTACTTGCGGCTCATTTATAAGCCACAGATGCAAACATCCCATCTGTCCTACCTTCAGGAATATTCTAATTTTTATACATTTTACTTTTTCAGTATACGAATGTCATTTCTATTACAGTAACAAATATAGTTAAGAAATTTATTTTAATAATAATAATTCCTGGTCTTTTCTTCCATTTCCACCTTAATTTGTTTGTCTAGATGCGCTCCTAGGTATCATCCCTGATTACATATATATAACAGATTGCTCAGCCTTATAGGCTTTGACCCAACAACTTTTATAAATTTTAATATGCTGCTATTTAGCTACTGCATAAGAAATCACGTTATAACTCTCATTCAAATTGCATGGAGCAACTGTACTTCCATCTAGCGGTTGTTTCCAATCAACGGTGGCGATCCTGGTGGTTGTTTTCTTTCATATGTTACCATTTTTAACATGGGGCTGGTCAATCTGTTATATATGAGATCAGGTGTATCACTTTCATTAGTAGGTTCATCATTTATGTTGATATTGAATGTTTCGCTTTTATGTCGAAGGAAAAAGTACTGGTAGTATGATTTTGATTTGTTAATTGTCATTGATGCGAACCATTAACAGCATAATGAAACCTTCCCTAGTACAGCGACATACTAGAATACACCTGTACAACACCTTGGCAAGACCTGTACTTTGTTATGGAAGTGACTCATGGAAACATATAAAAAAGAAAAGAAAGCAGAATAACAGCTAACAAAATGAGATTCATGCAATCAGTAGTAGAATATACAAGATGGGACCACAAACATGATGAAGATATGACTGAACTTTCAGTTGAATCTACCATTCCACTGTGGAATCCTGGGAAACGAAACTGCAGATGCTTTAGCAAAGAAGGGCAGCACTGCTACTTACAGACCTGTTACTAAATCTACGTATTACTCTGTGAAAAGATTTATTAAATCTACATACTTAGACTTCAACAAACAAAATTTGACAACACAATCTCAAGGGAAAAAATGGAACTCTCTGCATCATAATCCACAGTTCATTCCCGATTTACCACGAAAATCGTCTGTAGCTGCATTTAGATTGGCAACAGACCATGATTGTTTGGCCAAACACCCGCATAGAATTGGAATATATCAGTCCCCTAACTGCCCATTGTGCAACTCAAACCAAGAAATGGATTCGGAACACCTCAAAATCTGTGTTTCAGTGACTGGCCATGATAATATCTTTGAAAAATATTAGAGTGCAAGAGGTCAAATGACTTTATTGTCAAACGCCTGGCATTAGAAAACAACAACAACAACTTTCAGTTGAACCAGTTTTGCAGTACATATATGCACTACAATTACTACGTTTTCATGGAGTATTCAGTTCGATCTGATTACGATCCCCATTTTCATGCAATTTTCGATACGTATTTGAGTACGGAAGCTGAAGTTTCGAAAGTGGTTATGTTGGTTAACATGTCATCAACATATTAGCATGTTGGTCACTCTGTAGGCAGTAGCTATAAACAATGTTGCGTTTTCCAAATGAGGTGCATGAAAACTTAATATTCTGGCTGTTAATGAATAATAGTAATATTGACTTTTAGGAAAACACGAAATATTGTGTTTTACAACACCCATTTTCAACATCCATATTTTCCTCGCTGTTGGTAAAACAACTGACACATCAAACAAATGACGATCGATCACACGCTTAGTGTAGTGAGATTGAATTGAATACGATATCTGTTTTCATGGAACTCAATTCGAACTGAATACAATCCGATCCCACTTTTTAAGTGTATCGACCTTGAGACTCAGATCGAATTGAATCCCCGTTTTCATGAAGATTTCAATACGGTAAGTGTATTCAGATCGATCTGAATACTCCATGAAAACGTAGTAAATATCAGACTAACTGGATGAATCAACTACGATGTATGCAATCCCACAGAATACCAAAAATCATGCTCCACTATCAGCCACAAAACTGAATCATCCAAGGAAATGGAGTGAAAATTCCTCTTTGAGATCATAACAGGCCACGTGGCCTAATTCTTGTTTTGGAAGAAGAAGAAGATTCTTGTTTTGGAAGAAGAAGAAGAAATGATGATAATGAATTATGTTGTTTTCTATAGCCCATTCATTAAGTTTTATCACGGCTATGAACATGGCTTTTTGTAGGTCAGTTTTGTGGCGGCATAATTTATTCTTCATTGTGGCCCAAAAACTAAAATCATCTGTAAATATTATATGCATTGTATTCCTTTTACACTGTGAAGAATTTTAGAAAAGTTGTTAATGGATGTGTTGAATAGTATTTACTGGATATTGTTTCTTAAGATAGTCCTGTTTTAATCTGTTCGAATTGGGATGGTTGCCTCCATAAAGTATCTTCTGGATAATGCAAAATGATGAGAGAAGTAAGGCAAAAAGAAAACCAGTATAAGCAAAAAGCCACTCATCGGTGCAAACAAAGAGTGATCTTAATATTGCCGGCCAGAGTACTTCCTAGAAGAGGAAACTGCCACCTGGGAGTGACATTTGCTTTTTCTGTTCCACTAAAGTATTATTATTAGTAATTTCTGCCATGTAGATTTTACTGTCAATGAAAAGAAGGTGATACTTTCAAGTGTTATTGTTACTAGTATTTTGTAGAGTGTATTTGCATCAGCTGATAAAAAAATGTGGCCCATAGAATTGATGAAAATGATGTCGAAGTTCATGAGATTTGTCTCTTATTTAGTGAAAGTACAGTAAAATCCCTCTTAATCAGCACCAAAGGGACCAGGCTAGTTCCGGATATGAGATTTTGCCAGATAATTACTACTTATCTATTTGCTTAGAATAAGATTTAATAGGCCTGTCTGTAAAGAAGGAAGTAAAATGCATTCAAAATGATCTAAAAGTTCTTCAAATTGTAGGACATTAGGATGAAATGGAGAGAAATGAATAGAGGCATTTGAAATGTGGATATGGAGAAGGATGGAGTGTGTGAAGTGGACAGACAGAATAAGAAACGAAGCTGTATTAAAAAGAGTGGATGAAGAAAGAATGATGCTGAAACTGTTTAGAAAGAGGAAAAGGAATTGTTTGGGTCACTGGTTTGAGAAGAAACTGACTTCTGAAGGATGCACTGGAAGGAATGGTGAACGGGAGAAGAGTTTGGGGCAGAAGAAGATATCAGATGATAGACGACATTAAGATACATGGATCATATGAGGAGACAAAGAGGAAGGCAGAAAATAGAAAAGACTGAAGGATGGTGAGTTTGCAGTGAAAGACCTGCCTTGGACAGAACACTATGAATGAATGAGTTAAAAAATGCAATATAAGAAATTAAGAGATAGGGTTGGAAGTAAATCCCGAAAAGGCTAAGTATATGATTATGTCTCGTGATCAGAATATTGTATGAAATGGAACTATAAAAGTTGGAGATTTATACTTCGAAGAGGTGGAAAAATTCAAATATCTTGGAGCAACAGTAAGAAATGTAAATGACACTTGGGAGGAAATTAAACACAGAATAAATATGGGAAATGGCTGTTATTATTTGGTTGAGAAGCTTTTGTCATCTAGTCTGCTGTCAAAAAATCTGAAAGTTATAATTTATAAAACAGTTATATTACAGGTTGTTCTGTATGGCTGTGAAAATTGGACTCTCACTTTGAGAGAGGAACAGAGCTTGAGGGTTTTTGAGAATAAGGTTCTTAGGAAAATATTTGGGGCTAAAAGGGATGATGTTACAGGAGAATGGAGAAAGTTACACAACGCAGAGCTGCACGCATTGTATCCTTCACCTGACATAATTAGGAACATTAAATCCAGACGTTTGAGATGGGCAGGGCATGTAGCACGTATGGGCGAATCCAGAAATGCATATAGAGTGTTAGTTGGGAGGCCAGAGGGGAAATGACCTTTGGGGAGGCCGAGACGTAGATGGGAAGATAATATTAAAATGGATTTGAGGGAGGTGGGATATGATGATAGAGACTGGATTAATCTTGCTCAGGATAGGGACCAGTGGTGGGCTTATGTGAGGGCGGCAATGAACCTCCAGGTTCCTTAAAAGTCAGTAAGTAAGTAATATAAGAAATTAATTTTTTACGTTTATATTAACATAGAAAGGATTTCTATATTAATAGGCATCGTTGTAATGTGGAAAATAAGAATATGACTTTTCATCAACATCCGCCCCCCTCCTAATAACGAATTATGTATGTAACTTGTACTTTTGTGGAAAAGGTCCCTGCAATATAGCTCCGCCTGTTTATAAAAATTGTTAGAATTACTTTTCTTCTCAAACTCTGTGAGTTTTAATATTGTGTAGGAAGTAACAGGAAGCAAATGCATTATGTCATCTTTTTGGGATATCACCATACAGGATTACTGCATGAAATTCGTCCCAGAGCAAGTAACAGAAAAAAAGCAGAGATTGGCCGTAAATGAGGAGTGCGTGAAATATTATAACGTTTGTTTATGAATTCATTACAGGAAAAGTGAAGGCCTGAGTGGAAGAACACTGCGCAAGATTCCTTTCCTTGCTCATGCATATTATGTGCAGTCTCCTCAAGTTTCATTAGAAGACTTTATAGTTGCAATGCACAAAGCTGTCATCAAACAACTGAAAGATAGAACGGAACTTGAACAACAAGACACGAGTGCTCTGAATAATATTAAACAAAAATCCAGTTAACATTCTATGATTTGGTTATCAATAGGTATACATAGACTACAATGAATTTTCTCTTGAATAACGTTTTCCTCAGTTGACGTTAAATGTACCTCACAACTGCCTTACTTGGAGATTGTGGCTGTGCCACTGTTTGTGTATATATTAGAATATCATAAAAATAAGTGATTATGAACATCTCGAGTTGCGCCTGTGATTTACACTATTAAGTGTATTATGCAATATACTTTCATAATTATTTGAAATAGTGAACAAGAGACTTTTATTCCATTATCTTGTTCTTATCTGTACTGGTTATTGTTACTAAAACTTTAAAGATCATTTAATTTTAAAACCAAACCATGTATAATATGATGCCAAGTACAGTGTAAGGCAAAGATGACACTTTTCCCATTTCTTTCTACTGTTGTACCCTTTTAACTCCTGCTAGACAGCAATTGTTCCTTGAAGCCAGTGGCGAGAAGTAAATCCGCATTTTCACTTCTCATGGGAAATAGGGTAGTTTATTAAGGTGCATCTACATGGTTCAACTTTCCTTTCAACTTTTACGCATTCAAGCAGTACATGCAATAGTGCATGAAACACATTCAATTGAGCGTGTCTTTTTGGACTAAAAATGATAGTGCATGCGGGAATTGAAAGTTACCCCCTGCCAATGGATATTTTGTGCGTATTTCGTTCAACAGAAGCATGTAGCAAGCAGCTGATTCTTTTAGGTGATTGTGAATAAACTGAAAATTCTTTTGTTTGGTGATGGTAAACCTTTTAAGCTGAAAATGGTGGGGAGTACGATTAGCTTCATTTAAGATTATCTCAAATACGAGTGCCTATGGAGTGTTCAACCATAATTTTGCGAATCAAGGAGGCCTAAGAGTTGGATTGATATTTAATATTTATTAATTAATTAATTTATATATATATATATATATATATATATATATATATATCAGTGGCGGCTCCTGCGTATTTCTTAAGAGGAAAGACGGTAACAGGACGAAATGACACCTTCTTGAATGAAACATGCTATAAATTAGCCAACATGCATACATGTAAGACCAGGTAGTGTGGGATTGGCCTTCCCTTTTGTATAGCAATAATCTGTTCTTGTAAACTACGTTTCCTAAATTTTCCAAAATATATGTTTTCACTTCCATTCATTGTTGAATAATTGCATAAATTAATAATTACAAGGAAATTCACCTCGCAGCATTTTTCGAGCACACTGCGGCATCACACGTGTTGGAAGAGACTATAGCTTCTAACACATAATCGGAACCGCAGAAATGGGAATGGGAAATAATCTGAGGAAAGTGAGAACACTGCACCCACCCAGGTGGTCTGTGTTGCCACATGTACATTTTACAAGTTCAGTATCACATGCTTTTGAAGAATATCAGTTCTTGTAAAGTCATACTACCATTATTGTTCAAAGTTGCCGGTGGCCGATTAATTTTTATGTTAAAAAATAATGTAGTTTGGAGTACCACTTTCAATTTAAAATATATTTGTACAAAACTGACAACTTGGCTGTTGCCCTGTCTAGTACACAATGAATGGAAGTGAATTTCAGGGGCCAAAAAGATCTGCGATACTAACGTAGAGCTACTTCCTCTTTGTTTTATATAAACCCGACTTTAACTTTCAAATATCCTTGAAAGTTTCAAACCATGAATAGTAGCTTATATAAAGTGCAATGAATAATATTTTTGATTTATAATTAAAAAAAAAAAAGTTTATATGGTGTCTTTCATAGCGTTGCGTTAAAACTTTTTATTGTGCCTCCTCCTAGATGTGTTATAATCTGGTTGAATGCAAGATCGTTAGATGGCAGCGGTAGCGAGCTTGCTGCACGACCAGTCGGTTTCTATTTCCCGCCCATGCACTGATTCAGAGGAGGATCTCCTCCCTCTCCATTCATTTACTCGCTTTAAATCTCTGCTTCTTTCTCTGGCCGCTAGTGCACTGTTGTCTATGTGTGCTTTCTGCAGTAAAGGAGGAATGGATTGGCTTTCCTCCACACAAACAATCTCGCATCTTTCTCACAGTTTTCTAGCAGCACATGAGTGCGCATCATTTAAAACTCGATCAAACTCGATCAACCGAGGTTTTCTTATAGCTGTGAACTTAAAAATTATCGAATCTTCCTTGAATTTCAAGGCACATATTTTATTTGGTATTTACTTTCAAAAGAAGAACAATGTGAGGAGGACGTTCCTCCCTTCCCTCCCCCGAGGAACCGCCACTGATATATATATATATATGTAGTGAAGGTGACATTAAACATGGCACACCGTGTAGACACAAAATTTGCATGCATCTTCATTGAACATTCGTTTTCAACTGATTCGTTCAATATTCTCGCCATATTGCATGCATAAACACATGGAAAATTGAACTGTGTTGATGCATCTTAAAAGGTGCATCTACACGGCTCAACTTTCACGCATTCAAGCAATGCATGCAAGAGTGAACGAAATGCATTCAGTTTTGGGTGCTTTTTCCACTAAAAATGAAGAGCGCATGCTGTAATTGAAAGCTATGGATCACCTGTGAATATCTTGTGCGTATTTCGTTCAGCAGTAGCATGTAGTGAGCAGCTGATTATTCTAGGTGGCCGTGAATAAATTGAAAATTGTTTGTTTGGTGATGGTGGACCTTATAAACTGAAAATGGCAGCAAGTATGATTAGCTTTATTGAAGACTGTCGCGAGTACGAGTGCCTATGGAATGTTCAACCACAATTTTGCAAATGAAGTAGCCTCAGTATCGGGGCGATATTTAATATTTATTAATTATTATATATATGTAGTGAAGATGTCGTTCAATACAGCACACTGTGTAGACAAAATCTGCATGCATCTTAATTAAACGTTTGTTTTCAACTTGGTTCTTTCAGTATTCTCCCCGGATTGCATGTGTAAACACATGGAAAATTGAACTGTGTAAATGTACCTTTAGTTTACTTTGAGTTCTCAGACTATATGATATACTTCGTGTCTTTGAAATGGTTTACTAGTCTGTCGAACATTGCATTTTTCGCATTGAAACTTATCTTTTAATCAGAAAGTGCATTCTCAAGTTTTGGATACGTTGTGGATGTGTTATGCTGTCAAAATCATGTGTCGTAAGATTGTTCAGAAAGTGGCGGAAAACTGGTTTCATTGTTAAATAAGAAGAAAGGAGGATATGCTTGTGACATTGGAATTAAGCCCTAAAACGTCAACCTACTGTCTAGCTTAGGAAATCAGAATTCCACAAAGATAAATTTTAAGTGAACTTAAAAGTTTTACCCATTTTGTTTTTAATGCAAGAGTTCAATTTCATAACAGATGAGGCACAGTTAACTCTCCATACGTCACATTACTCAGTAGATAGCCTTCTCTTCTTCTTCTTGGGTATTAAACTAATAGCACTTAGTACAAAAAGCTCATAAGTAAATAGTCTACTTTTCGTGAAGTGCTCAATGACAGAATAATCAGTCTAGGGACTGGTCATCTTGTTCTTCTGATCTTAGTATGTTGATTTTTATTGTGAAAAAAAAAACTACATCGTAATAATCTGCAGACTTTGCAAGAATTAGAAACTGAAATAAGAAGAATTGTCCATAAAATATCTCAAACAGGGCTCCAAAAATCTTTCCAGGATTTTCTTTGTTATTGTCAGTTGTGTATAGATTAGGAAGAACATGATTTCTAGCAACTGCTTTAAGGTAATGGTATAAAATATTTTGTTTACATCTTGCTGTTTTCCCTGCAGAATGTTAAAAGAAATTTCGGCAAATTATCGCTCTTCAGACAGAAATAAAAGTATGCTGCATCCAGGAAATGAGAAAGCATCACCTTTACTTCACACTGTACACAGTGGAATAATTGTGGAACGATTGAAGCTTGATGAAGGAATGAATGACACTACTTTACTGTTAGCAACTATGTACTTACACAGTGTGCCCTTTAATTTCAATGAATTTTTTTATACAAACGTCAATTATTTTAATAAAACTGTTACTAGTACTAAAAAGTTTATTATTTTATATACCGTATTTACTCGCGTAATTTTTTTCGCCATTGGATAATTTATGCACCCTAATTTTTAAGCGCCTTTTTTTTTGGGGGGGGGGGTTGCTATCAGTTGATTATAATGTGGTTAAGATGTTTCCTAGTAACAAATGAAACAGTTACTATGTGTGGAATATAAAGCTTTTTTTTCAGGCCACTGCTGTTTCTAAATAACTAAATTAATTCCAGCTGACAATATTTAATCTTATCTTTCTTTATAATGTAATACAGACTGCTACTAAAGCAAGTAGGCACAAGTGGGCCATTGTGTACTGTAGTGACAAAAAAAAAACCGGACCGACCCTTGTAGCTGATTTCAGAGCCTTGTTCACTCCAGAGCACGATAGACTGGTAACTAAGACTTTCGTGGTTCGAATCCTGCCTGGGAAGGAAACCTTTTTTTTTGTTCCTTATTCACATTTATTCCCAATACTTTTCCATTGCTGGTAAAATTCATGTTCTGGGAATAATAAGTTAATTAAGTAGTAAAATATCGCTGCAATCGAAAAGTATTGGGAATAAATTTGAATAAGGAACAAAAAAAAAGTTTCCTTCCCAGGCAGGATTCGAACCACGAAAGTCTTAGTTACCAGTCTATCGTGCTCTGGAAGGCTCTGAAATCAGCTACAAGGGTTGGTCCAGTTTTTTTTTTTTGCCACTACTGTACAATATAAACTGAAAATCAACCCAGGAGATCGCAATGTGTGAATGACTTTATGACTGACAGTACTTGGAGTAAGATATAAATTTTTTAATCCAGGACTGGTCACTACATTCAGTATTATTCGGGTGGTTGCATACCCGGCATTTTGTCGAGACTAGTGCTGCCTGGATTTTGCCTGTTATAACTTTAGAGAGATATGAAATAGTGAGTTGAAGCAACAACACATGTTGTGTTAAGACTTGGGGTTTCTTTTTGATGTATAACAATATATAGTTTCTTTGAAAAGAAACCTGCTTTAATATTTCCTGGTTCTATTACATGTTAAACTGGCTTTTGTGCTCCATAGTACATGCTTTTATTTTACTTTATAAAAGTAAATACTGGCGAAATACCTGCTTTCAAGGAAAGGTTTAGGAATTCATAAAGGGAAAAATAAACCCGAATAGGATAAGGCAGCCATTGACTTTACGAAGACATGACAGCAATTATTTCATCATAATTGAGCTACTGGTCTGACAAATATTTTTTCTACAGAGTACCATGTATTGTTAGGAGAAAATTCTTTTAGCAGATAATAGCCAACACTTACAGTCAGATAGAGAAAGGGACAAACTTCCAATCCCATTTTGGTGTCATTCTCATTTGAATTTGATACTTAGCAAAATGCTCATATAGTGACCAGCACCAGACTAAAGAATGGTGTACAGATACAGAAATAAAATTTGGAGCTCCCTTATTGTTTAAATTTCGTTTACAACACAATGCGTATGTGTAGTAAACAAGAGCCCCTGTATACATGCTACTTCTGGACAGTTGTGTGAAATTGTTGCCTATGTACAGGTGGAATTCCATCAAGACACATTCCAAATTTTAGTTCCGTATCTGTACATATAGGTCACATGGAGAAAGTCTTGTGATGGTACTGCCACCAATTTCTTTCTTGCTCCTATACTTCTTCATTTGGGCATGTCATTAAATACCTTCAGAGGCTGATGTTATATCATTTTCTTCATAATCCTTCATATGGTCTATTTCAGTCACCAAACAAATTCCATCCTTTGCTTCACCATTTGGCAAATTATTCTCGTTTCCTCCTATTCATATAATACAAATTAAATAATTAATTAAATGGCAATCTTACTCGTGTTAATTATGTAAGCATGTGCGGCTTACAGCTGTTTCGGTGCTACTTGACACCATCCTCAGAGCCTTCTGTGTCTCGATGCCATCTCAACTTCGCTGCCTGTTGTGTGGGTGCGTTCGTATGATGTGATGAAGAGCTGTGTCAAATAGTGTGTGTGTTCTGAAACTGATCTGTGTGTTAAGAATTTGATCAGGGTGTGTTTTAGTGTGTCTGTATATTTCATATTGTTCTAGTGTGTTGAGTTTTTGGTTTTTGGGTTGTATGTGTAGGATTTCCATGTCCGTATTTATGTTATTGTATGTGTGGTTAGCATTAGTTATGTGTTCGGCATATGTAGATGTGTTGTGTCATCTGGTTATTGCTTTAATGTGTTCTTTGTATCTAGTTTGGAATGATTTGCCTGTCTGTCCAAAGTAGAAACTGTCGCAACTGTTGCATGTGAGTTTGTATACGCCTGTGTGGTTGTATTTATTTGTTTGTTGTTGAGATGTCTTTGTAGTGTGTTTTCTGTTCTGTATGCTATGTTGTATTTCTGTTTCCTGAATGAGGATGCGATCTTGTGTGTGTTTTTGTTTTCGTATGTTAGTGTGATGTATTTCTTGTGTTTGTGTTGTGTTTTGTGTGTTTTTGTGTCTGTTGAGTTTTTGTTTTGTCTTCCTTATGATGTTGTCTATTATGTTTGGGTTGTAACCATTTTCTTGTGCAATTTGATTGTGTTCACTTCTTCATTGTAGTGTTGTTGGCTCATGGGTATGTTGAGTAATATGTGTATTGTCCTGAATGCAGCAAGCACAGAAACAGCTGTAAGCCGCACATGCTTACATAATTAACACGAGTAAGATCGCCATTTAATCAATTATTTATATTCAAGTGTTAAAAGTAGTGTATGGAAGATTCAACATGGAATACAAATTAATGTGAAAATCTTTTGTTATTCTTGAAATGCTGGTATAATTATTTTTGTATTTTCTATTTATGCTGAAATTCTCTTTAATTATTTTTGTAGTTTATAAATACATATTTTCTGTTAGGTGATTATTAGTTAATAACGGAGAAACAGATAATTCTGTATGACGAAGAAATTAATAATCCTTAGATATTTTCCATTTTGTTAAGACTAATCTGTTTTCGTCTTATTTCTGTTCAGTCAAATTTTCACTTCCTGTTTCAATGTTGAGAATCTGGTGCGTGTTTTTACTTTTGTTTAAAAACTTCGCATAAAAAAATATCTTGAGAAATCAGATTTTTCCCTTAATTAAACATACAAAGCACCAAATGTTACTTTATAGCATTTTATTTACAATCAAAATATTCTCTTTTGTACCAGAAATTTGTGACTTGATATACTACAAGAATTTTCACTCTGAAATATTTAATAATGTTCAGTGTAAATAATTCTCGTAAAAGTTCATTTTTATTTGGGTTAATATGGATTGAAATTCTAATGCTGAGATCACCACTCAATGAAAATACATAACTTGTTCTCATGATAATCGTGTATTTAAACCTTCTATTTACATTAATAACATTACACAGAACATAAAGCTAGAAAGTAGAAATAGCATAGCTGAAATAGACAATGCACTTTAAGAAAAGTAACAATAAATAACAGTACATATTATTCGTGATTCATCCTATTACAACTAATAATATGAGATCATATAGAAATTTATTTTCGTTGCACGTAATATCATTAAAATTCACAACATTTAAGTATTTCACAAAATAATAATAGTTTAGCACCAATTATTTGTATGTTAAAATAACTTTTTATATATAGGCTTATTCCATTAATTATAAATATGATAGTATTCCAATTTGTGAGAACTTAAGAAATGAAATATTCACCACAGTAAGATGTAAAATTTTTTTCCACTACTTTTTACGTCCTTAGAATATTCGAGGTACATGAATCTCGTTATAATGATCAAAAACTTATTAAGAGTCAGAAAATATTTTTATTCAACTTCACTATTTCTATGAACTAGGCTTGGTGAAATACAAAACAGGCTCAAACTGGATCATGTCTCTCTCAATTCATATGACATATGAAACCAGTTCGATTCTAAGAGATGCAAAACAAATCTCATCTATAAAAATAAATTATAAATATAACAGTGAATAACTAAATATTCAGTCATATAAAATACATTCATGAAGAATTTGTACTTTTTCTACTAGTACATAAATACAGAACAACTCTCATACATACATAAAATTTGGTCAATCAAAATATCTACATAATTTCACACATTCAGTATCACACAACTGCAATATTCACTGGCAATTAAAATATAATGATTATTTGTCTAGCGATTAGCAAAAAGAAATCCAGTAACACGAAATGATATTGAGAGAAGAAAAGACTTTAACATCAGTTCAAACCTGCTTCGTGGCATCTCATTTATTCTATGTTCAAAGATTTTTATATGTTTGTTGTTATTATTGTAGAATTACGAAGTTTTATTTGCCAGAAAATATTACAGCTCTAAAGATAGAATGTTTCTCTCTCCAGTTCACAACCATTCATTTTCTGTAGCAATTGAAATTAAGTAAAAACTGTGCATATCAATACAATCTTTTTAACTTATTCTAATAGTATGCATACTGGTATTTTATCTACCGAATACTGACATTTGGGCAGTGAACCAAAGAAATTTAGTCCACAACTCAAGAATACATAGTATTCCAGTTGACTGAAGTTTTAGAAGTACAACTTCAGTGGAATTTATTTTAAATGATAGTTTGGACCCGAAATAAAAACAAGAGGACCAAGGTTCCATGTCATACATTTATGGCATGTAAAAGAGCCTTCATCACAAATAAGGAAAATAAAAACATATGTTCCCTTGTCACATATCTTATACTGAGCTAAGGCGTTCAGTTAGCCAAGACAGCAAACACGAGGCCACCTCATGGATGATGATGATGATGATGATGATGATGATGATGACGACGATGACATATAACAGTGTTTCTAAAATAGAGTATACGTACACTATGATCTAATAATATGTATATCTTAATAGGCATTCCTTTCTGCTTTGGCAATAATTTACTTTATATTATAATGTGACAAATATTGAGCTTGCATATTTCTCTAAAACTTCTATTGATACTTCAATTATTTCAAAGAGAAACAGTGACATTTCATCAAGAAAGTTCGATAAGTATTAATACATAACAACATTTAGTCAATATCTGAAGTTTGAAACAGTACTGTCAATTGAAATCCTGTGATTCGTCACTGTTATAAATTTAAATACAATCAAAGAACCTCAAAATACTTAACTGGGCAATACAGTTTCTTTAGAAGAGTATTCGTACTTCATTATTTACAATAATGTTCTCTGACTTCTTCGTAAACTAAACAGGATTACAAAAGATTTATGCATTTAACTCAAGTTATACTATTAAAGTTTCCTTTCAATAAAACACCAGATTTAAAATTGTTCACGGATGATTTTTTTTATCAGAAATGAAGAGCAGTTGTAAAGAATATTTTGTCATAACTAGTATTGAGAATTATATGCACTAAAAACCCTAATATATGCGCTTAAAACTACCGAAACATGTATTTATATATGCCCAAAAAGCTGAAGAGCTGGCAAATTTACTATAATATAGGATCCCACGAAAAGCAAAACACTATCCATATACAATGCTAAATTATTGGGGAAGAACATGGTCACATTGTTTTCTTTGTTGCCTTATTAGGTATTGCTAATTTAATTCAAACTAATCTGATACAAACAATTCATTTCTTTCATGACTGTATGAAATTTTGTGACAATCTTTTTCACGTTTTCAGGATCCAATTTGTTTCTCATATCCGTAAAAATGAAGTTGTGCATAGAAAAAGTTCCTTTTACATCACATCCAGTAACATGATAGGATTACATCCACATCATAATTGTATCTTTGAAGTACTTTGCTAATTTCCCTCATCTTCTTCAGACCATCATTTTTTACTTAGCTGACGATGCATTTTCTCGACAAAATTTATTCAGAAAACTAGAAAACCGTTTTAATTAAAAATATGCATGAAATATGTTCTTAATATGGAAATTTGTACAAACGTCCAAAATATGCATATACAGAGTGGAAGTGAAATAACCTTCTGGACTGAAAGGGACAATAGGGTACACTTAAATGAATAGAAAACCTATATTACGTTTTGTGATTAAATGCACGGTTAATTAGAAAATTAAGTTTGAAGCTTAAGCAGCCCGGCAACATCGTCGCTAACACACCCTTTTCGTAATACAGATGTAAGAGGTCAATGAACTCTATCTCACTAAGTGAGCTACTCTGGCTACAACATTGCAATCTGCTCGCATTGTGTAGTGGCTTGAAATTAGTGGTTTTTAAATTAAATTTACATTAAAACCGTCCATGCTATTGAAATATGCCAGATGGATAATAGTAATATGCATTACAAGAGCGGTATGTTGAAGTTTTCATGTTCGAGGAAAAGTTTGAAAAAGCGGAACGTAGTTGAGCTTTTTTAATTTCCGAGAATTGAAAGAAAACATACTGCTCGTGTATTGTACATTATTTTGTGCGAAGACCGTTTATTACATACCTGAAAGAGGAATTTCTAATTAGTTGCAATGAAATCTCCATCTTGGTTTCTGTTTAATGACGGCAAATTTGCAAAACAAAAATATCTATCTTCAACATTGTTGCTTTAAAATGTTTTCTGTGTTTACTATACTCCAGCAGGCCATGATAAACGTCTGTCTTTTTTTTCCCCCAGTCTATGATGAGTCTGGAATCTTGTTGATTTTTTCACGGCTTCCTTAATGTTACTTGCATCACGAATGCAGTAAATTTAGTGGAGTTGTAGAGTTTACTTAATTTTTGCAAATATTTAAAAACAATAATTAACAGTGCAATTTAGGTGAAATTGCAGTGGTAAGTTTCCAATTTATAATTATTACTATATTGAACGTCTCTAAAAATATTGTTAAAAGCCTAAAGCAGTAAAATCAATATGTCACTTAAGTGGTAAGAAGAGGGAAATTGTTATGTGTGTTAGGTTGGGAATACTGAATGTGGAATTTTAGACTTTCCGCAGATTGGTTTTGTGTAGAAACCAAGCAAATACGCACAATCTCGCACAAATATTTCTTTATTACATTTCCTATCGATATGGACAGAAATCACGATCCTACTCGCAACAGTTACCGAATAAGAGTGTATTAAATATTTGGGGGAAAAACTTTTTTTTTTTTTTAAACTATGAACTTTCCACTAACATCATATTAAAATTTTTTGTTACAACATGAGCTATTTGCTATGACAATCTGCAAGGTTATTTCACTTTCACCCTGTATATGCACGAACTACCATGCTGTCTTAATTAAATATGGCACATGTAATTACCAAGTTTTATTAAGATGTGCAGTTCCGATATAAATATGCATATATTTCTCATCACTAGTCATAACTTTCATCTTAGAACAAGAAAAGAATTAGTTCCTAAAATATTATGTTAAAAGATAATATTTACTTTGCTATTAAGGGAAGCTGAGCATTAAAATTGCTCTAAACATCAAGTTTATATCACAGTTGCCACAATAACCCAGTCTTCCCCTTTCCCTCTAACCCTTCTCCAGTCCTGATAATCATAGAGTTTCACATATCTCATCTCATTAGTTTAAATATTGCCAAACAAAGAGTGAGCAGACAACAGTAAACACTGTTTCCTAGCTAGTCCATAGCTAATTTCATGCATTCTATGTGACAACACAACCATATCGACTGCTTACTGTGATCTAATGACAGAATAAAATAGTTAAAATGAAAATTCATTTTTCACTTTTATTGTGTTATACTCAAACACTAACTTCTCATGTTCAAAATTACGTGTAGGACTGACTGAAATATGATATAGAAACAGAAATGTTTCTTTCAAATGTATCAAATGAGGTTCTTTAAACATTTAGTTCCTGTTATTTATCTGTAGAACAATTACCAATTCAAACTATTGTTCACATCCAATATAATCCTTATCAATAAAATTTGTACTTTCCAATGATGACAGGCAAATTCATAGTTTTAATAATCATATAAATGTACATGAATTACATATTCGGAGACAGATTCATTCTAATGTGTAAGAGTACAGTAAGTTTTGTTTATGAGATGAAAACTACTATTGCAGTACCAGCTGCAACAAAGTCAAAACAGCTAAAATTATAACATCAAGGTCATGTTTCATGTACATGGATAGTATGATGTAAATAATTTTGTGTAGTTGATAAGGAAGAAGAAGAGAATAGCACCAACAGCTGATCCCATCTGCTGTACTGCTCCACACCAAAATAATGCGCGCCCTTCTTGTAGACGAAGCACTGATGCGATAGACACTTTAACATATGTGATGAGTCCAGTGACGGCAACCCACGAAATTACCTGTTAAGAACATGACAAAGACAATGTAATACACACTTAATTTGCTTTCGTGAAGTGTTAGCTCATAATTTTATCTTCCAAATAATAACTTAATCTGCGAAAAATTCTATGAAACTCTATCAGTTTAAAATAACAAGAAGAATGTGGGACTGCTCATACTCATTAAGTCATTCATGGGCAGATCTTTCACTGTAAACCCAGCATTCTCCAATCTTTCCTATTTTCTACCTTCCGCTTTTTCTCCGTATATGATCCATATATCTTAATGACGTCTATCATCTGATATCTTCTTCTGCCCCAAACTCTTCTTCCGTTTACCATACCTTCCAGTGCATCCTTCAGTAGGCAGTTTCTTCTCAGTCAATGACACAACCAATTTCTTTCTCTCTTCTTGATCAGTTTCAGTATCATTCTTTCTTCACCCACTCTTTCCAACACAGCTTCATTTCTTATTGTCTGTTCATTTAATACACTCCATTCTTCTCCATATCCACATTTCAAATGCTTCTTGCTCATACTTTGATTATGTAATTACCAGGATTGTGAAGTTGCAGTCAGAGTAAAGAAGTTACAGTCATTAGAAATATACTGTTGCTTGACTCCAACAGGAACATTATATATATTTTTAAATACTTTCCTACCACGTGAGTCAATGGTGGTTTCACCCTTAGGGAAATTCAATGACACAATGAGCCACATGGAGTGGTAATGTTTTGTAACTTTGCCTTCAGTAGTTTAAGAGCCTATTACGAATCGTATGCAGAGACGAAGAGAAAGGCGGAAAAGAGAGAATTTTGGAGAATGCTGGGTTTGTCTTTGGGAAGAACTATGAATGAATGAATGAATTTATTATTACCTATAACAAGCACCAGACATAAAATTTAATTATATACCACAATAATTGAAAAGTAACATGCTGATTCTAGTGACTTGTTTATTTTTTTATTTTGTAAAGCTACTACTAGTCGAAATATTTTCTACGCTAATATCATTCTTGGTTCTTTAAACTTTGTGTATCAAGAACACATTTTTATATCTTTCTTTACATTATTTTCAATTTATACAACAATCTGCCTAATTCTGACCAGATACCTAACCATAAAATCTGTCATCATAATCTAATGTTTGATTATTTAGTGGAAAACTGTTATTTGTCTTTCATTTTCAATATTAAAAGTATTTATTTCAGTCACTGACTTCACAACATATGTTTAAGGTGTTAAACCTTTACATTACATGTTTAAAATATGTATAAACGTTTTCATTGGTCAGGGCCAACATCATCAGATACGAAGTACATTTCGGTAATATCAATAATCTCTACATAATTTCTACAAATACAATACATATTTAGTGACATGCAAACTGAACCTTATTAAAATCAACATGGTTATGATACATTTTGACATTCTTATATGACAGCCCTTATTGTCAATTATTTAAAATACACGTGTAAGTTGCAAAGTATATATGTTTGCAAGTCTTCACACATGGAATAATGAAGTAACTTGATGTAAAAGAATAAAAAATAGAATAATAAAATATAAAACTAAGGTAGAAATGTTGTGAATGTGAAGAGTTGCAAATTACAGTATTTGAATACATTGATTGTGTTCATATTTCTGTTTCCCATTAATGCACATATTTCAACCATTCAAACGTATGTATCATGGTGTGTGTCTCATATTTTATCTTGACTGTTATTTCAAATTAATATGATTGTCTTATAAATGCTAATATTATAAATTGGGTTGTTTAATGTTGATAGTAATATACATTTAATTTGACGATGATGCTGTTCTTCCAATATGGTGATGTGGGATCAGTATCCAATACTATAATCGTAATAAACTGTATAATAAGGCTCAAGTCAGGTGTCAGAATTAATTAATGCCGACGTGCCTCTTTTAGATGTTGGTTGTGTGATGGCTGTGTGAGGACTTCGTATCTGATGATGTTGGCCCTGACCAACGAAAACGTTTATACATCTTTTAAACATGTAATGTAAAGGTTTAACACCTTAAACATATGTTGTGAAGTCAGTGACTGAAATAAATACTTTTAATATAAAATACAGACTTCACTGAAAACTAAAAAATGAATTGCAAAATATTTCATTTTGAAGTTTAACTCACCACAAGAGCCTCCCCTGCTGCAGTGTTTACAAGTGGAGGAACCGGACTAAGAAGAGCCGTTGCCATGATGTATCCTGTAATAATGGTACTAAGCGACGCAAGTGTGGAAATAGTTTTCACTGAAGAATAAGGATAAAAGAAGGCCAGAAAGCAGGCCATGGGGTTTGCCATGCTTCCTAAAGCTACAGAAAGGTGGTATGCGACATTACCATATGGAAGACAAGAATATGACTGTATACTTGGAAAAATACCATTACCAAACATGCACACCCAAGAAGCTGTAACTAGAAAATAAATATACACTGAATTCGACAGACTCTTTGGTTTTGTGTCAGAAAGTGACTGGGTTTTGGGTGGCGATGAAGTTACGTCACTTTTAGCACTCGTGTGTTCTGCTGTATTGTTACACTTATGATGATGAGTTTTACATATATCCTGTTCTTTCATTAAAGCTTCTACATCTTCACGAACAGTGAATATTGGATTGAAATCAGGAGTTCTATTAGCTCTTGGAGACCCGTCGCCCAGTGTTTGAGAATATTTTGTGCTTGGTGCCCGAGATCTGGGCTGAGAATCAGTCCTCTCACTCTCGCATAACCTGAGATTATTTAAAAGAAAAAAAGATACTGTACTTAACGTCATCATGGCAAATAAAAAGAAAAAGAATGCTTGTGTAGAAAAACGTGGGGGTGCTGTATAAGGTACCACAACAGAACTATTGTCGGCACTAGGAACACAGACTGGATTTCCTCCTACTCCTTGAATCAGTCCTACCACACTAGGCAAAAATCCACTAAGACCTTCACCTACAAAGTAAGAAATGAGATATATTTCACGGAAATTACTCATAAACGGCATGAAGAGAACAGAACTTGTGCATCCAACCAAAGCACCGAAAAATGAGAGGATAAACAATGCAGTGCTGTGTTCGCTTCCACCAATGTCAGTTGTTTTGTGATAGAAGAACCCCATCAGTAATAAGGCTATTGTGCCAAAACTCAGAATTACGTAAATTATCCAACAGTCTTTTATTCTTCCAGGGAATAACTTCTGTGAAATGCTGTACAGTACTGGTCCCACATTTGCAATCTGAATAATGACAGAAAGATATGAAGGTAGATTCCAGCCTTCAGGTTGTGTCTGCACCATTAAAGGTAGCTGCATGAACATACCATTTATAGATATCCATGCTGAAATGCCAAAGAGAATTGCTAATATATCTACCAAAAATTTTCGGTTAGAAAATCTGCGACAGGAACAAAACATTTCAGTCATGGTATGTGGTGAAGATTGTATATTCTGAGAAGTAAGGAGAGGCGTTCCTTCACTGGGTGGAAACCTGTAAAAATAAGAAAACATAAATATGTAAGTTTTGAGTTACGGTACGAATAATACAGACATTCAAATTTAAACTAATTTTATTTGGTGCGACATGTTTGATTTTTTTTACAACTTGTCACAGATGTATGAAGGAAAGCTATTTAGAAGATAATGGTCAACAGACCATTAAACAGAAATAAAATGTAAAACAAATTTAGTAAAGGTATCTGAAACCTACTACAACCATTACTGTTTCTCTGTGTAATGTCTATGACCAAAACTTGAAAAAAAGCACTCGTCTGCTCGTCTATGACGAGTGAAAATTTTTACTATTGTACCCTCCCCACTTGTTGCCAATATAATATTCGGACCATTTCCCTAGTAATTCGTCTTGGATCTCTTGCATGTTATGTTGGTAATTACCGTAGTAAAGAGGAAAGTGAGATGTGTCTCCTTTAGCGTAGTTCTTCTGGAGAATCTCCCTTCCATCTCTACTTATTGTCAGTTATAACATGCGAAAGGTTCAGGACGAACTACCTACTATGAAAATGCTAGGAATAAAACCACGTGTTTATCATTATACAGAGTGGAAGGGGACTGATACACCAAAATTTAAGAGGTGATTCCACATGTTAAACTTATATTACACTTTTCCTTCGATAACACACTATTAACCAACAAAAAAATAGTCTTTGCCCAATATTTGCAACACTCTATTGAGGTACCTAATGGCCTGAGAGAAATGGCTGATTGCTATATAATCAGATAGGTAAAAATAATCTGAATAGTTACTGTCTTGAATCCTTTTTTGCAAATTAAACCGATTAGTCATAAATTATTAAATTGAATAATTGCGGAAATCGTTAAAATAAATCTTGCAACGCAACACACTGTCGCATGTCAGTGACTAAGTACAGCACAGAGGGAGGGGAAGGTATGGAGTGTAGGCCATACTTGCTAGAGTTATTGCAGTAGCCATGATGTTGCCAAATGCTTCATAGTAACATAACATTTCCTCTAACACGGTGAATGTTAGAGAAAGAACGTATTTAGATTTCTCAGATCTCTCCCTTATGATCTATTACAATTTCATTTTGCTGCAGAGGTTACCATCCATCCTGTATACATCTCACAGAACGAATGAAGCAAAAAACAAGAATGCTATCTAAAGTGTAGCTTTTCTGGATTATTACAAAATTTCAAAATATTTTACATAATTTAATTCTGAATGAAGTCAAACGTAAAAGGCAAAACAGATCAAAATAATACCAGTATCTATGAGCTACACAATGAATCAAATTGGCTCTATGCAGTGGTTATACCAGTAATGTCATTGTGTTTGTGCGAGTGCAATACATTACTCTATATTACATCATACCTACATAAATTATGGTGAAAGTTCTGGAAGGTAACTTTGCATTTTTGCCATGAACAGGATTATCCCAGAGTTTTATTAACTCATTATACTCCATGAACACAAGTACACTACTATTCCTTATAAAATAGCCTACTCATTGCTAGATCATTCTAACAACTAGATTTTAATCAATCAGAATTCTGTATTCGTGTTGTGCACATTGAACAAATTTACAAAAAACTAGATTAATCATGCTGATGCAATAAAATATTTGTATATGATAGATTTACAATATTAATGAAAAGTATCTACATAAATAGTGCCCATAAATAGATACAGATTACGCACAAAGCAACGCAGCATTGCAGTTACCTTTCTTTTCCTCCTTTGCACGTCACATGTTGGTCTGTGGAAATCGCGGATTTTAAAGATGACATTGATGACCGATTCAAACCACATTCACTCACCCTACTTACGTAACATTGGTTTCCTTGGAATGTATTGTACTATGTACAACGTGTCTACCGGCTCGTTCGCAGAGCAAGACCAATACCGACTTCACATACAAAGAACCTGGGAAGATCTGTATTATGTCATTATCCATTCTTGACATTGGTTGAGTTAATCTTTAAATTACATAGCAAACGAACTGTGCGATTTTATGACCATAAAAGATAACCTCAATTCATACTAGCTTACAAATATACTGCAGGTTCATGTTACAAAATTGCTACCAACTTCATATTTAAATTATATATATTTTAATTATTGAATTTGCTACATAGTTTCCCTCTATTTCAACTATATTCATTCTCTCTTATTACTATTTTATCATAAGCACAGTGTAATACAATTTTACATTTAAGTACACAGAACTACAATAAAATTAAATAGTTAATTTGCAAGCGGTTTCAGGGTTACTTTTGCGGTGCCAGTGGCAAGAATGATTTCAACATTTCATGAGCGGAATGGAGTCATTTTAAATGTAGTAACTTTCTCTTCGCAACAAAGATCATCATAAATTTCCATGTCAGTGTTATCACATTTCTTTCGACACTCGTTACGTTAGAAATTTGTTCCGTTCAGATAATGAAGTCAAAGTAGGCCTGAAAGATCACAGATTTATAGAGTTGCACATTTATATAACAATTTTATTGGAACAGAGGCAGTGTAACTGGTAGATTTCTAACCAGCACAAGCATTGTGAAGACATGTGAAAAATCCGGTGAGTACCGGTACCATATAGGATATTTTCCTTCCTCTGATTGAGATTCTAGCTGACGTGTACCTCTATTATTGGGCGCGCTTCCGTACAGAGACAGTGGCATTTCCTCCAAGGTTAGAGCCCAGTTTAGGTGTATGTGTGTTAATAGAAAATTAGGGGCTAGAAAATATTGAGAATAGGATTCGTGTCTGTATGACATTTTTTTCGATTAATACACACAGACACACACCAACACCTAAACTGGGCTCTAATCTTAGAGGAAAAGCCACTGCCCCTGTACGGAAGCGCGCCCTTCATTTTTTATACATTTTAGATGTACTAGAGTAAGTTACGAAGTAGGAGATACGGTACGCAAAAACAAGGAATCGTCGTGCAAGTGCTTTGCTGCTACTGACTTACAGGGAATTCCGGTGTCAGTACCCAAAGACAGAACTGGTGCAGAAATTTGATTACATAGAAATGACTATCAGAACACATGATGTAATGGTATTTATTTGTTTGTAGGCCTTATTTATTTATCTACTTATTTATTTGTTTATTTATGTACCAATATTTTTATCTACGTATTTATTTATTTGTGTAATGACAGGGCCCTTAACTTACAATTAATCACTCCGACTTCATTGACGTGGCTCATAGATGTCGTTAATGCTGAAAAGCATACACCAGTTAGTTCGTCAGAGATTATCCAGAGTGCACCACAGGCGGTGTGTCTGCATTGCGCTAGTAAATGAATGATGATGATGATGATGATGATGATAAAGAATTTTTGGGATGCCCCAGGCGAATCAGATTTAAGGAAGGTGGGATATGATGCTAGGGACTGGATTAATCTTGCTTAGGATAGTGACTGATGGCAGGCTTATGTGAGGGTGGCAGTGAACCTCCGGGTTGTCTAAAAGCCATTTGTAAGCAAGTAAGTAACAAGTACAGAGGCAATCTTTTTGTGCGAGAGAAAGCTTCCATCACACAACAGATTTTAGGCTATGCGGATGATGTGGTCATCACCGGAAGAAGGATACAAGACGTTAAGAAGCCTTGATAGCGTTGGATAAGGAAACTCAGAAGCTGGGATTTAAAATAAATACAAAGAAATCTAAATTTATGTCAGTCACCAAAAGACAAAATGATCAAGTGAAGGAAGTTAAAATGGGAACATACAAGTTTGAAAAAGTAAAAGAATTTACATATCTCGGATCAATATTGACAGCGAATAATGACCTAAGGAATGAGGTACAAAGAAGAATAAATCTGGCTAACAGGGCATATTATTCACTTTGACCAATTGTTAAAAATAAAATAATATCTAGAGAAATCAAAATCAAGATTTACAAAACCCTAATAAGACCCATTATAACATACGGTACAGAAACATGGGTTCTAAATAAAAATACATGCAAACAACTGGCAATATTTGAGAGGAAAATCTTAAGAATGATTTTCGGAGCAATTGAAACAGTGGATGGATGGAGAGCCAGATATAATAATGAGATATACGAACTGTACAAGGAATCGGATTTGGAGACGCACATAAGATGCCAAAGATTGAAATGGTTGGGACACGTCACAAGGATGGAAACTAAAAGGAAAGTGAAGATTGTCTTCAATAACAACCCAGATGGAACCAGATTAAGAGGAAGATCGAGAACAAGATGGTGAAACTGTGTACGAGTGGATGTGAATAGATTAGGAATAAGGAATTGGAGGGAGTTGGTGATGGATAGAGAAGGATGGAAGAGAGCCATAGAGGAGGTTAAGGCCCACTTGGGCTGTAATACCAAAGAAGAAGAAGAAGAAGAGAGCTTCCGTCACAAAACCCTCTAACCCTAGCACTGAATTTGGCTTCCCTGTCACTAAATATTTGGTGCAAGAGATAACCTGTCCTCTCACCAAAACCTCTACCCTGTCACTGAACTCGAGGATATCACAGAAAGTTAATTAAAAATTTTCATTTGAAATAAATAAAATTACAATTTTGACAGAATAATGAGATACATATTCCAGTTCTTACATTGTATTTACCATTAAAAAAATAACAGCAAACAAATTGTTTTGATGCTTATTGTTTCTAATACCTTTATGTTTGAACTGAATGATACAGCACAAAAGCAAGCAAGCAAACAAGAGAGATTTTTGTGAGTTATTTATTTTGGCTTACGAATACTTGTTGGGGTTGGTTCTTTAAGATTTTCTTTTGGTTTTCCTTTTACCATTTTTTTCTGTATTAGGAACCACTGTATGAGCAATACTAAGTCAAAAAGCATACTACAGTATAAATTATATTCGTACTGCTGGCTTCCCTGTTGGAGTTTATTAATTTTCATTAGTAGATAACAAAAAATACTCACAGAAACATGTGGAGCAAATATAGCCTATTCAAACATCTTCGCTGCAAATCTATGTAGGCAAGATAATCTTTCTCTTACATCGTATGATGACGCAGAATATCTGCATGGAAATATCATATGTACTTCGGTACATTAAAATAAAATAATATATATGATATGCATAAATCACTTCGTGATTTAAGACGGCTCTTATTCCGTCGGATCCCAGCCAACTAGTCACTCATAACGAGTGCACCTCAGCACATGTGTGGACTTCAGTCCTACGTTCATAGACATCTATGACGTAGTGCAGAGGGCGGCCACTAGAGGGAACCCAAGAGTTGGAGCTTAATCTGAGGCGATTCTGTCCGACGCCGGGGTGGTATCCGGTGTGGCTTAGTGGATAAAGCATCAGCACGTAGAGCTGAAAACCCGGGTTCAAATCCCGGCGCCGGAGAGAATTTTTCTCCATTCCATTACTCTTACATCGTATTTCTGAGAAAATTTTCTGTAAAACTCAAGAAAAGCTGCTTTCATTTGTATATCGATCCTTCAGTTCCCTATTACACTGTACTGTAGATCAATGAGCTCTAATTGAAGACGGTCTAATTTGTTAAACCTTGATTCAAATTCCAATCGAAGATTTCTAATGTCTGCACATAAGTACTTTTCCATTTTTTTTTTTTCAGATGAAGTAAAAGACTTGAGCACCTTTGTTAACTTGTGAAAATGGGAGGTATGTTCGTTGTTCAGTTGGCGTTTGCACACAATAAACTTTGCTTAAATATCTAATTTTATTATACATTTCGGTAATTATACCCCTATGGAGTGTGCTGTAGCATTGTGGTTAAGACATTTTGCTGCAAAGCCAGAGACCCACGGGTTCGATTTGCTACACAGTCATGAGTTTTCTCCATAGATCCAGTCCATTTGGCCACAATATGGCCCTGGAATTACCAGTTTCTAACAGAAATTAGTATCAGGCATATTTTCTTCGGGGTAAGGACGGCAAACTTCCCTACTGCTACTAATACTGATTGTCTAGAAAAGGTGAGGGCCTTTACCTCCTACTGTCCTATGTGCCTTTACTTTTTTTATCATGTTTTTATTCTGAAGGGATATATTCCAGTCGTTTAAATTACTTATGAACTCAACAAGAAAAGTTGATTGTAAGTCATACACCTACATAATATCTTGCAACTCTTGCGTTGGAATATTTTGGCATTATTAGTGATTATCTATTCCCTAGTTGAAAAAACCTATTCAACTGTCCCATAATTCAACCGACATATCTCTCAATGATATGACAAATCACCATATTCACTGCTGAATCCTACCATAATTCCTTAAACTGATAATGTCGAAGAGCCCTTGATCTTAATAGCATTTGTTGTGTTAATATCTACTTGCATTACAATACTAAGGTGATTGCTTTGGCATACAAGTTTTTAACATGTATAGTGCAATGAACTGGGATAACGTCACAGGTTATACTTACAGGACGGTTCTTCATTTTCTCCCTTAGGTGTCCCACAACTCCAACTTTACTTCCTATCATAGCTGGAGCTCCACTGGTTGCTCTGTGTTTTAATGTATCCAATGGCAAATTGGTGTATTCAACTATATTCACAATGTTTGTAAAATATCTATGAATTTGGTATTGTTCTTTATAGAGGCTATTTCTAGCAACTCCTCTGTAATTTCAAGATTTTCCCGAACTAAGTACCCCACTGGCGCAGTTAGGAGGGTTTGGGAGTAACCCCCCATCCGGCAGAGGCTCCCATAAAAAAAAAGAAAACAAAATGCTGCTGAAGTTCTGCAACAGTATAACAGTGACTTACTTCCAGTAAAACACAACCTGTTCGTCATAATGGCAACTCTCCCTTAACTACTCATACTTCTGAAAGGTCATTTTCATCACTAAGAAATCGTAGACCTACCTTAGGAACAGCATAGGGGAGGAGTGCCTTAATGTATTGGCTCTCATATACATACATACATGAGAAAATGTACTTATGTGAATGAAAATGTTGTACTTGAGGTACTAGCTAAGAAACACAGAAGGTTGAAATACACTGTGTCCGGCTTAAAAGTAGTACAATACAGTGGCGTAGCATGAAATTTTGAGCAGGGGAAGCTAACTCAAGTTGTCTTTTATGTACATATGAGAAAATATATTACAAAAATATAGTCTTAAAATAAATAGTAGTCAATGTCAAGCCAGCAGTCCGAAGATTGGTTGGAACCTCGTAAGTAACACCAATAAGGCATGACCTCAAATGGTACGTAGTAAAATATGATTTCATGATTTACACATATCTCTAACAAATAGACACGGTCATTTGTTTTTTAAATCGCACTTTTGTTCGTAACTCAGTCTTGATAATGGAATTGTCCTAAAAATTCAAGTAAATTGGCGTCAGGAACTGTTATTTCACTCATTATTTATTATATTAGCACACAATGCACACTAACACTTCAACTGAACACATCTCACGAAAGGGATAACTCGGAAACTAAATTATTTTCAATGTCGAAGCTAGCTTCTTGCGAGCCTTGCAACCAGTGTAGTTTAGTTAGAAAGGGATGGAAAATCTGCGGGGTGGGTTACACAGAAGAATGAATGAAAGAAACTGGTCTGCTTGGAAGCTGGTGTGTGCAGGCTTCTTGTTTACTGCTGCATCACAAATCATCCTGAGCTGCCGCATCACAATGTTTAACGCATAAATATAAACTCTATTAAAATTAATAAATAATTTTGTTCATAAACTGCAGGTTTATTATGAAATTATTATTAACTGGGAAAGCTGAGCTTTTTAGCTTACATTGACGCTACGCCACTGGTACAATAAAAGAAATATGGCCCTCGGTCATTTCGACGCACTTCAATTTTTTTTATTTTAGCACATATTTTTCATTTCGTCACATGGCAACACTGCAATGAAAATTTAAATCTGTGCTCGCCTATTGATATCCCATGCTTCTCAAGTACTGTATACCGAACATCTCGTTCCAAGTGTATTGTTCATACTGATCCAAGATGAATTCGTAGTTCTTTACGTGTATGTCCATTTTTTTTACTGTCCTACCCATTTCTGTTTCTCGCATTTTTAGTACCTCATTGTAGTTATGTTTTTGTTTTAATACATCTATGGCTATGAAAATAAATGGATATGTATTACAAAATCCATGTTGCAGTCCAGTATGGTAATATTCTGCTTCGTCTGTAGTTCGTACAGTACAAAATTGTGGTG
Source organism: Periplaneta americana (assembly GCF_040183065.1). Lineage (NCBI taxonomy): Eukaryota > Metazoa > Arthropoda > Insecta > Blattodea > Blattidae > Periplaneta > Periplaneta americana. Next base: position 126,201,220 of record NC_091129.1, read on the forward strand.
CTTCTGCCCATAATTCAGGGGAGGAAAGTTGATGTTTCAATATAGTTTTCCAGAATATGATGAGAAAATCAAAAACATTCGTTAACAAGGGAAAGAGGGATCTCTGATAGTTCTGAAAAAGCATCTGATACCTTGACGGTGGTAAAAAAAAAAAAAAAAAAAAAAAAAAAAAAAAAAAAAAAAAAAAAAAAAAAAAAAAGTGTTTTAAGCACTTTAGAATTTCAGATGTTTTGTTTCGGAACTCCTGTTTTGATATACTGTCTTTTTTTCCCCTTAAGCTGACTCTATCCTGAGTGAAATTTACATTGTAATCTTAACACTGGAAAAAATAATTTTTGCAGCATTATGTGATGCTGTTTCATAATCTACAAAAGCATATCTTTATGCAAATGATCAGTGACCTTAGAATTGGAAACAAAAATTAACAATTAACATTGTGTAAAAAAAAAACAATAATTGGAAATTAAATTTTTCGTAATTTTCAATATAAAATAATTTACCATACATATAAGAATAAAAACAAAGTACGTAATAATATGTTACAATTAATAATAATTTACATTTTCAGTTTATCAAAAATATACTTTTCTGTGTTCAGGAAAATAGTATTTGTAGGCGTACCCTGAAAATGTTATGTTATGTTTTTTTATTTAACGACGCTCGCAACTGCAGAGGTTATATCAGCGTCGCCGGATGTGCCGGAATTTTGTCCCGCAGGAGTTCTTTTACATGCCAGTAAATCTACTGACATGAGCCTGTCGCATTTAAGCACACTTAAATGCCATCGACCTGGCCCGGGATCGAACCCGCAACCTTGGGCATAGAAGGCCAGCGCTATACCAACTCGCCAACCAGGTCGACACCCTGAAAATGTTCGTTCTACGTCATAAGACGCAACTGGAGCAAATCTGAAATATGATACCTTATTCCTTACTGTATCACCAAGCGAACAACAGATTTGTGAATATAATAGTTCATTTCTTATATGGCACATCACATTAAACCCATAATTCCTTTCAAAAACACTTCATTATTTTGCTTTAATGACTACTGGGACTTCTGCGGATTGGTATATACATATATTTGAACAATAATTATTCTTTCATATCTTGCGGCATCAGTCATTTCTATATTACTGGACTGCAGCAGAGTGAATATTCCAGGCAATTGTTTGAAGGAATATTGAAACATACCAACATCATACATATATCGAGAAAGCAAAACAATATGTCTATTTTGAGGTAAATTTTGAAGTAGAATGTTTCTTTTGATTGCTTTAACCCCTATGCAAAGAAAAGTATTCCATATAAATATTCCGTAGCACAGTGTCCCTGAAATAATATTCCTTCTTTACGTTATATATACACATTAAATAATTTCCACCTAATACGTACCTCCATTTGCTGATAGGCTTGTATGATTGCCAGTAGAGCTTGAAGTTATGCATTCAACTTCGTGTGATTCGAAGATTTAAATTCTGCCAAGTTAAAAACCGCTCACTAAACTGCATAACTCCGCTGCAAACGTTAGCACATAATTAAACTGCTTCTGTACTGTGCATATTGCTCTAATGTAGTTACGGAAGTCATCCATCCTCAGTTGCGGAGATACCGTGAGTTGTTTATATGAACAGAGTATAGTATACTCAACAGACAACTAGTGAGATTATTTATATACGTGGCTGTACACAACCTGAAATCTGTGTTTTGGTACGAACTTCCTACCTCTAGTGAATGATAACTGTGACATTTGTGGAACACTTACCTTTATGGGATGAGCCCATTGTGCAAATTCTTATTGTTACCATCATGCTGTAATTGATTCACACTATTGCAAGCCGTAAACTACAGGCATACAAATGCCTTAAATAGCTCACATATATATATATGACATTGTATTGCTACATGACTTTTGAAGCCTCATAACTCTTAAACACATGAACGTCAACTAAAATGGATTTCAGTTTTTTAGAGTCTACTGTCTGGCTATTTTCTATGACTCGAGTCTCATTAAGCAACTCAACTTACACCCGGTGCACTTCCTTTGTCAGTTGCTATTTTCTTTATTCATGTAACGGCTCTTCACTATGCCTACGTGCAGCATGGGCTATAACTATTACGTGTAAAGATTTAAATTGGGATTAAACATTACTTAGTGAGAGATAAATTTGATAAAAGACGCTTAAATCACTCTGGCAATAAGAATACGGATCTAACGGGCGAACAATGGTTCAAGGACTGATGAGCTTGGCGCAAATCATGATAGCTGAAGCAAGTTCTCCGTTGTTGTCAAGTTGGAAATAAAGGCACATCATCTTGAAGCCATTTTGACTATTCCTACTAGCTTTAGTTTTATTCTATCTGAAAATCGGCGTTAACATATTACGACTTGTAATGTCCAACTTTTCGCAATAAATTCAAGTATGTCTGTAATGTTATTCTCCCCAGATTTCTGTGTCTTCGTCGACTTAGCTACGTATTTTACGTTTTGCGGTTTGTTTTTCGTCATAACTTGTGAGCTTAAGAGAGTTATATTGTACTGTCCGCCAGGCAAAAGAAAAAGTTAAAGAGGAATGCAAGCTTAGTATGACATTTTGAGGGCCGTATTATAGATCAGTTGGCAAAGTGTTGGCTTGCGACTACCGCGGAACAGAGTTCAAATCTCGACGATGATGGAGTTGTATTTGTGTTAAGACAAAGCCAAGATTGTGACAATTTTTCCCGGAGTTCTCCCATTCTTCGATCGTCATTCCACCAACTCTCTCCATAATTTCCCCTTTATCATCATCTCCGTGTCGAAAAATAGGGCATCCCTATATTTGCGTGAAGCCGAATCGGTCGTCCGTCGCAATAGGTGTGCCTCGAGGTTTGTCCAAAGTTTTATAGATGGCAGTGGTGATGGATTGTAGACGATTCATCGATTTGTATAACAGAAAGCCAAGCCCCTCGGTTTCTTGCTTTACTGACGACAATAGACAACTCTATATTATATAGATCTGTGAGATACGGCAGATCATCACCAGAGGCATGGCATACATATTTGAAGACTGGAGAGCAATGCGAAGTGTGGCGAATGGTAGGACCAGATGCTTTGTTTCCCGTCTGTTAGGCTCCTCTATACCTCTATGACATTTTGAGATGAAGAAACTAGTCGTTCTAAAAACACTTCCTACCATATTGCATTTATGAGTATATGTATTTATATTATATACAGTTATAAGTACAGTAGCCCCGCGCTGTGGCGTCGCGGCCTAAGGCATCCTGCCTAGGACTCGCGTTACGGAATGCGCGCTGGTTCGAGTCCTCGTGGGAGAAGAAATTTTCTCATGAAATTTCGGCAGGTGTATGGGACCGGTGCCCACCCAGCATCGTGATGCACTTGGGGAGCTACGCTAGGTAGCGAAATCCGGTTGCGAATGCCAGCTATAACGGCTGGGAGGATCATCGTGCTAACCACACGATACCTCCATTCTGGTTGGATGATTGTCCACCTCTGCTTCGGCATGTGGGCGTGAGGCCAGCAGCCGGCTGGTCGGTCTAGGTCCTTCACGGGCTGTAGTGTCACGGATTATTATTATAAGTACAGTACTTAGGGCAATCTTATGTACGAACGGGTTCAAATTAGGAAATGAGGTCACTAGCTGCGATTTTCGGAAGATTTTAAGTCATAGCAGCTACTTAACAATTTTAATTGAGCATATTATACGAGAATGTGCCACCAATTCCTCACCCAATTCTAGCAGAGACTTTATACTGTGCACAATAAGCAAAAGTATTTCGGAAAATATATATACAGTGAACCGTAAGTAATATAATTAATTTCTGGGAATTATTCTTTCAGATATTTCTGACAAAAAAGTTTGATACAATTGTACTTTCTTTTGCTTCCTTTTCAATATAAAAATTGTTTTATATGAAACATTTCATAGCGTGTTTCGGGACAGTCATTGATTTGATTCCCAATACGCTCAGTCAATTTAAAAGAGCAGGGTATTATGATAATAAATGATTGAAAGAATTTTAGTTTTGTCCTTTAAATGTGCAGAAATTTGATCCGGAAGAAAGTAACATTTTAAAACTCTTTTTCAGAACGAAAAGTTACATTTCTTCAGATCAAATTTCTGCACATTTAAAGGACGAAACTAAAACTCTTTCAATCATTTATTATCATAATACACTGCTCTCTTAGTATTGGGAATTAATTCAGTAGCTTTCCCAAAATGCACTATGAAATGTTTCATATGTTTTTTTTTCTCGAAAAGGAAGCAAAACGATCGAAATTGTATTAAACTTTTCTGTTTGAAATGTCTCAAAGAATAACCCCCCGATATTAATGACATTTCTTTCTTTGACCCTGTATATCAGTACTTCGGTTTCCCCTAACAGTCTTATATAATCATATTTGCGTTATTATTATATCACCATTTCAGCAATTTTAATAGCCCTGAAGTTTGCAATGAAAGTTAAAAACAAAATACAGTGGATCCATCTGCTTGTCCCAATCAAATCAAATTCGGCCTAATCTAACGTAACCTAACCTAACCCAACCCAATCCAATCAATCTTCATTATCATCACTATATTCCTATCATTTTATATCATCTTCTTCATCATCATCATCATCATCATCAATAGTATCATCATTATTGTCAGAATCATATTTCGTTATCAGTATCATTGTGATTACGTCACCAACAAAATCATTGCGATTATATCGTCACCACACCCAACACTATCTCGTGATCACCATCATCATTTAGTAGTTATACCTTCCTAATCTACTATAGTGATTATCACTTTCTTCCCTATCACATCACTACTGCCAATATCGCCAGTATTCTCGCGATCACATCATCATAGCCACGATAACTAACAAGATCATCGCGAATAACATTTGCGTAGCGCAGGCGATAGCCTACTGATTCGATGGTACTAACGGGCTTGTGTTAGATTCCCGCTTGGGATAATTATCTGGTTTGGTTTTGCTGTACATACGTCTTTTTCCGCAACGAGTGTGGACACCCGTTCCAGGATCCGTGGTAAAACAAAAAAAGACAACATTCCAATTACTTACTGCAGCAAGACTATTAGTCACAACTGAATACTAATGTTGTTAGTAGTTAGGGGAACAACTTACAAAACTCCGTTGGTCTGGGGATGCGTCAATCTTAGAGAGTGACACAATATACTATTCACCTCTCCTACCTAATTGTCAACCAATAACGAGAGAAGGCGGTACTCAGTAAACTTCCAATGAAGTAGAACATTTTCGCATTTTTTATACTTAATAATAACTCAAAAAGTAGTAGTCAGATTCTAATGAGGAAGAAAGTATGTTGAAGAGTATTGTTTGCAGATTTCTAAGATGTTTGAGTTGCCGCAATATGACAACTGTAAGACTTCTTAATTGAGGATTGTTTTATGCTATTGTAGTGTGGGAAAATATGTTTTTGAAGTAGAAAATCAATCGATAATTTTTTTCTTAAAAAGATAAGTGGGTAGTTGCAGTGTATGAAATCGTCTACATACATTATACTTTATGCTGAAAAAACCCCATGTTAATAGAATGAGTCTACAAGATATTATCACTTGTTGAAGGTTATGTCTAACTGCTCTCGGTCCGTCACGTAACGCTGCGTACATAAACATTATTTATCTTCAAAACCCAGCAGTGCTTTAAAAATAAACATTTATTGTTTGATTGGTTCATTTACTTAAAGGCCAGACTAATATATTTATTCACTTGTCTCCAGTCTTTACAATTGGATTGTAACAAAAATTCCACTTAACGTAAAGCAACGATGCCGTCGCCTCCTTTTCGCAGAATATGGAAAAGTGGAAGAAATGTGTTGATCACGTTAAAAATAACTAAGAACAATATGTCTGTAGTGCCAATGTATTAGTGAAACCGACAGAATAATTTCGTTAGAAGTTTAAGTGATAGCAGTGATGCATCAGTTGATTTGTCAATCAGTGCGACAATGGTTCAGATTAATGGAGAAAGACTCCGCCTCCAGCGCAGCGGTAAGGTTTAGTAACCTACAACGGAGTTTTGGCAGTTGTTAACCTATAGGCCATGAACCAATGCAACTTGCGTGGCCACGCTCAATGACACTCGCTACGGGCATGAGAGCGCTGAAGTTGCATAATTTGTAATATTATCCGTATCGAGCAGTTTCTTTTAGTTATATCGTGAGTTCTGCAATGTTAAAGTGATAATAGCCATGTTTTGAGTGAAGCATAATGAAAAATTTGTTGTGAGCTGGGACTAATTTCTGAATGTCGCTTCAAATGAAGAGAGAATATATTGCATGATCTTCATTAATTACTTCTTTTATCATAGACCTATACTCTCCATTTGTAAATCGAAACAAAAATAAAACATTCAAACCAACACAACTGTAGTTTCATTCCCCAAAGGGGGTGACGTAGTCTACTCGTACTGCCAGTATATTCCTGGTACAGCGCAGAATTTTTACCGAGGTTTTCCCCAGTATAGGACAAATTACAGGTATTCATATGGCGAATTCTTGGCCTAATCTCACTATGTATCATAACTTTATCACCAATTTCATCGACGCTAAATAACCTAGTAGTTGATACAGAATAGTTAAATAATCGACTAAAATTATCACAACCATAGTCACCACTATACATTTATTTATATTACGGGGTCGTCGTCATCATAATCATCACATCATCACCAAGTTCTCTATTAGGCCTACTATCATATTAGACCATCAACATTATCACCTAACACTATCATTGCGCAAATATCATGTTCATCACTACCATCTTAATCTTATTAGCCTGATCAGTGAGAAAGGGTTAAGAGAAGTGAACAAGTGAGAGCATAACATTTGAACGTTGGAACAGTAAATGAATATAAGAGAAAGATAGGAGAAAAGGTCAAAGAACAAATAAGACAAATAATTCAATATGATAATTTATAGAGAAAAATTGAAATTGAGATTTTAGTGAATAGTAGTTAGAGGATAAAGGGGGTGTGAAAGTAGTATAGAATATCAGATATATTAGGATTAATGAATAAATAGAGAATAGCAAATGAAAGATAAGAGAAATACTGAAGGGGAGATTGACCAAATAACAAAAAAAGGTACATAGTGTAATAATAGAGAGTATTTGTGTAGACGTGTACTGCAAATAATGTGTTATTGTAATAATATGTTAATGGTGGCACCGGATACAGAAATGTGACGTACACCATTACATGTAAAGAAATGCTGTGACGAAATATATCATATATCATATTAGCGTGATCATCAGAATCATTATCACCAACTCCACCACCGCCAACTTCGTCAATATTATCGTGATGATCCTGAGCGCTTTTTATACTACCTCCTTCATTTATTTCAGTGTGACCATCAGTATTCGCCATCATCATCATCATCATCATCATCATCATCATCATCATCAGCATCGCATTTCAAAATATAATCGCAATAGTTATTTTTAAAAATATAATCATTGCCATGGTCATCACATACCATCTCTTATTTTCGAGGCGTCTTTAAATATGAATCTCTTCCTTCGCACACAATGAGGTGCTTCTGAATGAGAAGTCAAATGAAAGTTCAAGGCCCTTCTTTTTTCAATTATGTACACGTGTTGTAGAGTGCCCTTCTATACCCATAGGCCGATCTGCTGTTTCGCTCCTTCCATTCCCACCAAACGTTTGTTAATTGCGGCTCTCATTGAAGATACGGTAGCGATGGTGCAGAGCCAGCGATTCAAGTTATACAAGACGGAAAAAATAAATACAGCTGTACGATGGAATGTAAATGTTTAATTATCTCACTGATGATTGCTCTCCTAACTAATGTTTGTAACCACGTGTGTTATTATTTCAGAGGCGTACAATGTGCGTAGATTTATACGTTAGTCTTAACATCATAAGGGATATTTTAATACCAGGGGACTATTGCATAAAAGATACTAGTGACAAGTGACAATTTATCAATATATGGATGACACACGACAAATCTGAGTAATTTGTGTTGCATAACACAATTTTACTAATTTGTCATGACTAGCATATTTTATATTAAGTGAAATGCAATGACAAATTGTGTTTAAAATATTGTGGAAAAAGTAGTGTCATAATACTAATATCAGTTTTAAGTATTATTTAATTTTGTATTTATTTAATTAAGAAAGAAGAAAGAAAATTATAAAAGTAGTGCCATAATATTAAAATCAGTTTTAAGTATTATTTAATAATTCATTTATTTCATTAAGAAAGAAGAAAGATAATTGTAGTCTATAAAAAGTAGTTTCATAATACTAAAATCAGTTTTAAGTATTATTTAATATTTCATTTATTTAATTAAGAAAGAAGAAAGATAATCGTAGTCTATGAGTATTTAACATTTTTGTTTCATTGTAAAAACGTCGCGAAACGATCTGAGCGCCATGCTTCTTGATAAAGTAAGGAAATAAAACGATATATTACTATTTAGACAGTTTTCTTCCAATTTGACGAAGGAAGTAATAAATGGAAACAACTCCACACGTGTGCCCAATCAATTGGTCTGGTACCAATTGGTAATATACACGAGCGACAATTTTGCCGAACTTTAGGAAGAGAGCTGGGATGTATTTACATATTATCTTTCACATGAATATTGTTACTAATTTATTTTTTATTTTTTAATACAGTGTTTTATTTATTTTTAATACAGTGTTTTATTACAATTAAAATAGCCTTCTCTTGTTTAGGGCCTATAGGTAAAATCATGTTGCAGGACGTAAATGAGGCTTTGGAGTAGCAAGCAATGTCTCAAATTTAATTTTTGACATGCGAAATTTTTCTTTGATTTGGACCTAAATGTTCTGCGTATGAATTCTTCATTGTCACTGCTTGAAGGTGAAGTCATATGACATTGAAAATGTTATTTCTATACTTTTAAGAAAGTTTACCAGAAACAAAGGGTTGGTAGAAAACGTGCTCACGATTAAACAAATTGTGAATAGATTAAAAAAATAGAAGAGTAAAATTTTTAAGCTTTAGAGGTTAGGAAAGACGGCTTTGAAAATGAATAAGTTGGGAAAAGTGGCTTTGGGTACTAATTTCTTTGGAAAATTATGTAATAATTGTCCACCAGCGATTTCGTGTACATACCGCTTAAAAAGGTCTTATTACCTTTTTAATATATTTTAATACTGTGAAGTTTTCAAAGTTTTGAAGTGTTTAGACTCTTATTATAATATGAAAAAAAGGTTAAAAATATGACTTCCATAATATTCGCTTTTAATCTTAATTAGTTATTATGAAAATAAAAATTTGACCGATACAGAAATATGAATATGTAGGAATGGATAAATTTGCATGTAGTTACACTTCAGGTTTGTGAGTGAGCGATATACAACATTAGTGGTTTAAATAAGAATCTAACTACGTTACGTGTCAAGCAAACATTCGAGTGAAAATAATTTGTGTATTATCACTCGAGAATAACAAGCGTGTCGTTTGTAAAAAAACAGATGTAATTGTTTATTTTCAAGTGAACCGGACTTCTGCACTTATTTTTGATAAAGAACGATTATAAATACACGTTTTAACGATTTAATCGGATACAGTTGAATCGGCTTTTTTTTTAAAAAAGGCGTAAGCCAGAAAAAGTAAATTTAAGGAAAATTTAACAAAAATATGTTAGAGAAAAACTATCTGGAAAATATCATTCCGGTCATATGGGCTGATAGTCTAAGTTACATTTGTTGGTTTCTAAGTAGATAATTATACGCGTTATGCGGATACTTTGGTTTTTATTGAGATTTAAAATATGAAAAAAGCTGCCCTTTAAAAGAATCACTTCTATAACAAGTAAAATCAAATAAGATATAGATATTTTTGTGACATTCTTGAATTAATTTACTGAAAATCATACACAATCAACAAACAAAATGTATATTACTGATAAATGGAATAAAAAATGAGAGTATCGTGAATGGTAAAGAGAAATCTGTCATTTCACTTGGGATGTATAGGGCCTATACTGTTTTCAGTCATCGTGCGTTGCATTGCTGTCTGAAGACCAGATGAAAAGTTCCTCATAAAATGCCATATCGATGATGTTGAACAACAATCTTTCAAAATATTCAATTTTACAGGAGAGCGAAAAACATTTTACTGTCTTGATAACGAAGAAATATCTGACATAAAAGGGTACTTAAATATTTTTTTGTAAAGTTTGTCTCCATGCCTTCACATAAGATGTTTTTACGAAAGGTTCAGGAAGACTTCTTTTGATAGGGATCATATGAAATCTCTCTCTCTCTCTTTTTACACACGACGTTGCTGTTCAACACCATGAATATGTTCACTTGAGATGCACTGCTTCATTATTTCCAAGTCTTGCATTTTTTAATTTTTTTATTGGCATTTTTCCTGCTGGATAGACGAGCTTGTTGGTGGAGGAATAGATTCTCGCCGAAGTGTCGTGAGGAATGTAAGCTTACTAACCCATTGATATTAATGTATGTCTGTATGACTGTCATGTGTATACTCAAAGTGGATTAGGCTGCAGATTGCAAAATTGATTCTCTTATTTCTTTGTTTGTTCCTTTTTTCATCTGTTCCCACTCAACCACCATTTCCAATTGAATACTTTTAAAACGGCGTATGTCACTCACTACCGCCCATTTAAAACAAATTGTGATTTTAACTTTCCTCTAACAAATGAGATTGTCAAAAATGATTACTTACACCCTTTATAAAATTTCAGTTTATTTGTTCTCTCTGATTTCTTATGTCTTCGAAGAAGTTTTTATAATTCTGTACATGCTAATCATTTTATAGGCCTACATGAAATAAACGCTTGATTTTTCCCCTGTTTCCGTAACTGGAAAGCTTATATTAAAAAAATTCGACAGGTACAGTATTTTAATCTCTAATTTATTTTGAAAAATATTCGCGTTGTAGACATAATTATGTAAATAATTTTCCAGAAAAAAAATAAGTCTCAAGATATCCTACTGTGCATTTCATTAAATTTATCGGAATAACTTCAGTAAACCACGGTAATGTGTACTAAAACAGTTTTAGCAAAAATATCAATATCAACCAACGGGTGTCTTGGAAACGAGTGTGACGCAATGGGAAATCGATGTGGCGGCGTAAATCGAAAATGGCGACGATGCTTAAAAGCATATTATTTTAGTCTACGGTAAAACCAAATTTTAATTAATTTGTATTGTATTTTTGGTCCAGAAAAAATACTCGTCTTTTATTCACTGATTTATTGTACCATTTATTTTGGTCCAGGCAAACTGTGCGTTTTTTATTTGCCAATTTCCTTCCCCCCCTCCCCTAGATTTTTATGGTTATGTTGATGAATATCCGATCGACAGACAATTGATATACGTTCAAGAAAGGCATAGGCCTACGTAACAATCATGGCTCACTGAAAGATAAGGGAGAAAATGAAAAAAAAAACTAGTCATTTTCCAGTAATTTCTTATTTATGCATTTTTTTAAAATAAAGACATAGCCCTATTACTTTTCGAGTAAAATGATATTTCATGTAGCCTACGTTATTCCCTGTTGAACTGACTTTAAGGGTACTATTCATAGACATTTCGCAGCACGCGCTACGAGCGTACTAAGCTAGCCCCGGCTATCCACTGGTTATTTGTACAGAATTCAAATCATATCCTATCGCTAACACTGGTTTATGAATACGAAAAACGCTGATCATCCACCGGAAACCCGCGCTAAAAATGTCTATGAATACGGCCCGTAGGTGCTGAATGAAATCTATCCCCTAGTTTAGGAAGAATAGTTCTACACTAGGGTGATCAGACGTCCCATATTTATTTTCGAAGCAGTATCTCATTTACAATTACTGTATTGTACCCCGGGAATAGACGTCCTCGTTTGAGTTCCCGGAAAACACGTTTATTCCCTGTAGGCTAGTTTACTTTTGTTGTATTAACATTTTACTTGCAGATTTCTGAACAGTGTCCCTGCTGGCCCGAAAAAAAAAGAAAACACATGTCACCGTACAGTTTACACAGACTAACAGACCCATTCCATTTCTCCGGTATCACGCAAAAACGAGAACTTCCGTGAAAAGCTCTAAATTAACTTTTCGCAACATAGCAATACTTTCTCTTTTCACATCGTCTAGATAATGCAAAACTGAAAACATTTGAGCGTTGTGTGGGTTGGAATTTTGTTAGCCTTCATGGATTTGAAATAAACTTCAAGAAGATTTAGTTTGTAGGTAACTAGGTTACTATTTGTTGTGGGCACTATCAGCCGTAGTAGGCGCGTGGCAGACGGTGACGTCATCGTATTATAAGAAATGGACAATTTTATCCGTGTAGGATTCCGTTAAACGTTAAGAACAAGTCTGCTTTTGACTTGATTTCTTATACAGTTAACCTTAGATTAATATTGATTTCAAACATGTACTTACAATATAAAGTTCCTTTAGACTGTTAGATTGTAGAATAATCAATACTAGGGTAAAAACACGTGAATTCAATAAATCCTATATTTATTCCACTTGTTCTTTGAAATATAGCCTATCTGGCGATGCTTCTGGTTGTCGGCTATGCTATCAATAAGTTGTAAATGTTTCTCTTACTCGGTTTATACTGAACATCCAAAGACTATACAAGCGCTTATAAGCTTCTTTATGTTTTATCTGTTGGTATGTTTATAACATGTATGTTGTACTGCACGACACATTTCCGGAAACATTAACTCTTCGACTATCATCATTGGAATTTATATAGCACAATTACATCATAACTTCGTAAATTATATATCTATACTGTTTTAAAGGGAAACTATATCATTCTTCACACTTGGTATTTTGTTGTTTTACTTGTTATTTATGAAAGATATTAGAAGTACTGTTATAATTACTATATTCATTCAAAAATTGTTCGAATAAAAACTTGCAATTTTTTATGTTTGGTATCGGAAAGATTTCTAAAAATTGTATTTAAATATTTATTTTTATCTGAATGTATTTTTCTGTCGCCATAATAATGCCTTTTTCTTTTCATCATAATAGCAAAATAACAGCGAGTCCACACCTGTGGAGTAATGGTTAGCGCGTCTGGCCGCGAAACCAGGTCGGGACAAGTTATCTGGTTGAGGTTTTTTTCCGGGGTGTTCCCTCAACTCCATATGAGCAAATGCTGGGTAACTATCGGTGCTGGACCCCGGACTCATTTCACTAGCATTATCACTTTCGTATCATTCAGACGTCAAATAACCTAAGATGTTGGTAAAGCGTTGTAAAATAACCTACTCTACTAAATAACAGCGATTCTCGTGTTTTATGTCATTATTGTAAAAGAAGCTTAAGTGCAAAAGTATATGTATATGACCTAAAATAAAGTAGAAATGTGGAAAAGTTAGCAGTGAGGTCTAAAAGTGCAAATAGAGATGTGAAGTGAGAGAAAATGTGCCATAGCTTAGGAGGTACAGAGCTATAGGCCTAAGTATAACATTTTGGTCTAGTAATAGGAGAGGAGTAAGGTTAGTGGAAAAAATGTTGATGGGCAAGAAAAGACAGAGTGGAAGAGATGTAATAATAAATTAAAACAATTAATGATCTATTGACTTGTACGAGAGGCGTTGTAAAACGGGGAGACGGCATTGTATACTAATTGTGAAGTGCCATTTCACCAAATAGGTATTGATTAATGACAGATTCATTCATTCATTCATTCATTCATTCATTCATTCATTCATTCATTCGAAAGCGTATGTATATTTAACTAACAGAACACGGATGTCTTTGTCCGCTTACCTCAGATTTAGTTTCTTCTCTCGGGATTTGCTAGTACCAGATGATAAGTGATAAACTGGTAAGAGAGCAACCTCTAATCTTGGAAACACTCATTTTAATAGACATTGAATGTGTTGTTGCATCGCTGCACTACAATGATCTACTATCGCGCTGTTATCAGTCACATCTGTTCGAAGCTGACGTGGAATTGATATACAGGAAGAGCCAAAAGTTATTATCGGATACGTTATACAAGGTGCAATCAATATATTTCCGAACTGCACTTGTATTTATTGTACCGATAAATATACATGCTCGTGTCACTGAAGGTCATTGCTTTGTTGCATGCTGAATCAGTCTATCAAACAGCGTCAGTTTGTCTTTAAGAACTGAGCTTCTACATGTGATTTTGTGCAATGTGTCAAGGACCAATTGCGATTTTTCCTGGAATCTCTCCATATACGCCTTAGGATTAGTCTTCTTCTCTGGCTTTTAAGTGATGCATTTAGTATAGATTACAGGTTTGTCCCTGGTTCTAGATAACTTCTCCGTTTCCTATGTATTGTGTGTTGCCTACATTCAGGACAGTTCGGAAACTTATTGACCTTCCCTTGTATTTTTGCGTTACAAAATAATGGAAGGAGAAAATCAATTCAAATTTTATTAACTCGAAAAGATACATTAGTTCATTACAATTTGAAAATATAGCTTAAATACTCATATCATTGTAGCCGCAGTCACCTAACTTATTTGTGTTGACTGTCATTTTCCGAGTATAATGGATTCGCATGGGCGTGATCTTTCTTAAGATACTGTGAATATCTTCTTTTAAAACATTAACAACATTGAGAAAGTAGGCTATAGCTCCATGATAATTTCATTGGTAACTCACCTTTTATTAGCCTATTTTGTAAAGCAACATACTGTATAACGTATTCGATCGTGAATTTTGCCTCTTCCTATAAGCATCAAGAGACGAAACAAAGATGCAGGGACTGTTTAATTGTCAAGTGTTTAAAGCTGAAGTACATTTTGTTTTCAAATGCATAACTTAAGTTATTCATTCATCATATATCCGCTAATGAAAGTTTACCGTCGCCGTCATCGTAATCATTATAATTTCCACCACCACCGCGTCCTCAGGTTGCGGATAGAGGAGACGGCCTCCAGATATGGAGGGTAGCTGCGAATATATTGAATAAGCAGTCGTGGACAGCCGATAAGGGGTGGTCCTCCAGCTTGGGGGTTGGGCGAAGGGCTAACAACCCATCACCGTAAAAAACAGCTTGTTACGAATCCTTCAAATAAGCCTCGGAATGGGACTGATTCTCTGGCACGACCACAGCAAAGGAATAAGGTTTTGAGATTTAGTACATGGAACGTAACTAGTCTTTATAGAACAGGAGGGGTAACATTAGTAGCAAAAGAACTAGAGTCCACGGCAATTCGGAAGGCGGGTTGTCTGCTAGCGTTTGCGTCGAGAGAGACAGATAGAGAGAGCAAGACAGCGTACAACATTGCCACACCGTACTTCACGAGCACGTGCAATACAAATAGCGCAGGAAAGAATTTAAATTATCAAAAGACAATAATGACCTTAGCCGTTGATTACTGTAAGCATGACACCAAACAAACCCTCTTTCCTTCACTAACAATATTCTTTGCACGTTTCTCAATCCCACACCACATGCTTCTGCAGTCGTTTCTTGTACGTTGGCAACGTTGCTGCCAGCATCAAGATGGCCGGCAGCGTTCTGCTCGTTAACGTTTTTATAATAATTATACACCTTAAACACTATTTTCCGCGCCTGCTTGTGTAATACTTGTGTTTTTACAGTCTCTTCTTCCATTTATTTACCTTACATACACATAGTAAATGTTAGTTTTATTTATTCAAAGTATTGAAACACTCGCACGTGAACAAACGAACTCAGGAAGTGCTTGTTATAGACTGATTCTGATTGGTTCTCCTGTTCAAACTTGTGACGTCACATGCCATACAGGCTACGGCGCATCTAGTGGCCACCCGCCTTCCGAATTGCCGTCTAGTCTAGCTAGATATAGAATAGACTTCGTGGGAGTACAAGAAGTTAGGTTAGACGGGAATGGCATATCAAAAGTAGGCGATTACTTGTTGTATTATGGGGAAGGAAACGATAATCACCAATTAGGAACAGGATTCTTTGTACATAAGAGAATAAAATCAGCAGTAAAGAAGGTCGAATTTATCAGTGACAGGTTATCGTATTTAGTACTTAAGGGTAGATGGTGCGATATCGTAGTTATAAATGCTCACGCCCCTACAGAAGAGAAAGAAAATGGATTTGAGGGAGGTGGGATATGATGGTAGAGACTGGATTAATCTTGCTCAGGATAGGGATCAATGGCGGGCTTATGTGAGGGCGGCAATGAACCTCCGGGTTCCTTAAATGCCAATAAAGTAGTAGTATAGTACTAGTAATAGGATCGTAGTCATCATCATTATCACTTAAATATCATGGGCACGATCACAGTCATCATAATCATCATCCTAGTCATCATAGCATCATCACCACCACAACTACAACCAGCAATGGTGATTAGAAGAGCTCGGATTTATATGCAAAAATGCCTGATCCTTTGGACATAATTTAAATATAATGTAAACGTGATATTCTTGGTAAGTTTTAACTTGAAAAAAAGTTTTAAAAGTGTTCGTTAGGCTAGGCTATATACTTTATAAACTTACGGCCTCTTTCACCAAAAGTATACAAACAAAAACAAAAATTGATTCTATTAAAATTTTTGGTACTAAATAAAAATGGCGAGGAATAATTTCGGTTCTTAAATTTATTGGCGTTGCTGTGTTCTCTGACTAGAGACATAATTCGTTATTACATTTACTGGTATTTTGTTTGTACGCACTGCATTATACAATGACATGTAAATTAATATATTTTAGTCGCATGAAATGTAAGAATAGGTTCTTAAAGAATATGAAATATATGGATATTAAGTAGAATAAAATTAGAAAATGAAGGTAATTTTTCAATAATAGGACATGTGTGAAACATGGACATTCAAGGATTCGTAGAAACAAAATATGTTAGTAGAGTGTAGGTATTTGGAAGGAAAATACTAAGAAGAATTTAAAGTTAAGGATGATACCTGGAGAACTCGGAGAAAAAGAAATATTACAAATTTTACTAAATCTCAAAGACTGAGATGGTTCGGACATGTGTATAGAGTGGCAAACAAAAAGTTAGTTAATTAAATAATTTTTTTCTAATCAAAAATATTGATTACGCAACAAATTTAATTTATACAGATTTTAAAGTATTAACTATTGAAGAACTTTATAAATATAGTTTACTAACTTACTAACACAGAAATCAAATAAAACATAAATCTAATCGATATGAATATCGTAATCGAAGATAAAAGTCTACTTTCCCATTAATTGAGCCTAAATGTCATACAAGTGCAGCTCTTGAACATGGTGCTAGTTTCGGCCCAAGACTTTATAATAAAATTAAAAAACCATTTTCCAAATTTGAAATATTTTAAAATTGAAGCTTTTAAAAAAGAAATTTATAAAAGTATTCATAATATTATAATGTTAACAAATGTGTGTATTTTTTACCTTTTATTTCTGTGGTCTATATTCATGTTTTTATTGAATATCACTGGCTTTTGTCTGATTGTCAATTTATATTAAATGTGTTTTTCTCTCTTTTTCTCTTTCTTCTTTTTTTATTTTTTTGCTCATGTGTGTTATTTATTGGTTTGAATTAACTTACTGTATTTAGCAAACTGTCCTTGTAAATTTTATGTTATGTTATTGGCTAAGACCACACCGTACGGTAGTGGCTAGAAACATTTTTGTTTCATAATTTTAATTTGTACTCGCTAGCTAGCTAGCTAGTTAAATATATAAGCCTAAATGAAAACGGGTTGGAACATGAGCACAGAGCAATCCAAAAATAGATGGAAAAGGTTTTAAAGTCAAGAAAATTAAAAAGTGGATAAAAATGCATCCAGGAGTAAAAAAAGAGTGGAGGAAAATATTTCTGAGAAGACCAAAACTTTTAATATATAAAGTTGCAGCGCTTTATGAAGAAGACTTGTCTGTAAGCTTATATAAGAATGAAAAAAAAAATAGTATGTCAAATTTGAATGCTTTTCATATATCGTCAACAATGACTATTAATTTGCCACTTGCGGTTCAGACATTTCTGGTTAAAGCAGGCGTTCACCGGAATGGATTTGTTCGGCGCGTTCGAATTTCAATTGGCCGTATCGCCTCTGTCCGCGTGACGGTATTCCGTCCAGAATTCTGGCCAGAGAAACGTAGACGGATTTCCATACGAATCAAGATCGAAATGAAGAAAGTCATGACAATATATCGATTGCAAGGCCTCCAATCGAAGTAATATTGAAGGCATAAATGAAATGGATGACGCGAAGCTTATTTTGATATTTATTCTTTCAAAAGTAACGCAATTAAAAATACATCCTTCTCATATCTACTTATTTATCTCCAGGTTTATTCTAGAACACTATAACGAAGTAATGTTCTCGCTCTGTCGGTAAATAACAACACTATTAGATGATTAATTCGGAAATTCAGACAGGTGAGCGATACAATAATAAAAATCCGAACGCACCGAACGAATCCGTTCCGGTAAGTAAGCACCTACCTTTAATCGACGTTGTTTGAATAGTCTTTACATTGCAAACGTCAAATTCGTCACATTGAACATGACTGAATCATTAAACATATATTCAATTTAGTGAGGAATGCCGCCCATAAAAACATCGCTATCTGCATCATTGCGTAAATATGTTAATGAGTTTGGAAACAATATTTGCAGTGAAGGCGTTAATGTATTATTTTGTGTGGTATGTATCAGTACCGGTATGTTAAAAATGTTTAAGCGGACAAGACATTTAAAGTTGTGCAGCACAGTAATACAACTCGAAGTAAAGGAAAGGTTAAAAATCTACTTTAGACTAACAATACCGGTAATAATTGACTGATTGGTGATCAGTTATTATTGGTATTGATTACCAACTACACGGATCAATCTTCAAGTCTCAGTGGTGCATTTTTCAAAAACTTTTACTCGGCTTTAAACACATTTCTCTTCTGTCAATGTTAAACTACATCTTTAAAACTTTTAAGGGGTTTACATTAAACCCCACTTTCTCAATTTCTATGAAACATACCTAAGTGTAATAATACAATTTTACCACGTACCTTACTCACTGTTTTCAATTTTGACATAGGAGGTTCCTCTCAAAATCAATATTCTGAAATATAAAATTGCAAATTGAGTAATTCCTTTTTTAATTTGCAGTATTTAATTCTAAGAAAACATACGTTACATAATTCCAATAAAATTACTAAAATTTCATGTTAAAATTTAGAGAAATTCTGTAAGGAAATATGGACACTTGACTGGATACCTAAGCTCGAAGGGAGCCTTTTAAAGAAATCTTAAAAAAAAAAAAAGTTAAAGAATGCAAAAGAGTGGGATAGAACTGGAGTCAGGTGAAGAGTCCAGCCAACAATAAAACCCGTTGGACATGTTTTAAAAAAATGCCCTATGCTCCACTAGGAGTAACAGTAAATGTAATAACGAACTGTAAGAAAATAATGGGTAATATGTAATTATAGAGAATTGGATTCATTTGAAAATTAATACCATAATACCACAGGAAGTATTTTAGGATTATACTGTGTTAAATTAACTACGAGTATTTCTGTCTTTATACTCCCCGCATTTGTTAATCACCCAATTTATTTACCAATAATATTGAGTCGGCCTGGGTGGCACAGTCGGTAGAATGCTATCCTTCTATGCCCGAGGTTGGGATCCCGGTCCAGGTCAATGGCATTTAAGTGTGCTTCAATGCGACAATCAGTCGAAGTGAGACTCGAACTCACATCCGAGCGCAATTCCGGATCAGTAATTAATCGCCTTCCCGCCTGAGCTGCGTCAGTGGCTAACAACCTGTTGAACTTTATAAATGTTAAAAATGTTATGTTTTATTTAAGGACGCTCGCAACTGCAGAGATTATATCAGCGTCGCCGGTGTGCCGGAATTTTGTCCCACAGGAGTTAATTTACATGCCAGTAAATCTACTGACATGAGCCTATAGCATTTAAGCACACTTAAATGCCATCGACCTGGCCCGGGATCGAACCCGCAACCTCGGGCATAGAAGGTCAAGCGTTATACCACAGTCTAGTATATACAGTCGCGAAGCTCAATACGTAGTAAATATGAAAACATTAGATAGTTGCTCACCACTAGGATCGCTAATATCGCCTCATTACGGGCAATGCAAAATAGTACCGTCACAGTCTATTGTTTCTAGCACCCTCAAAACTCAAGCTTCGTGTCTGTATATAGTAGACTGTGGTTATACCAACTATGCCAACCAGGCCGACAACTTTATAAAGCAATCACTTTAAAGTGGGATTTATCCGAGTATTTATGGTTTTATTGTCACTCTGATTGTGACGTGTCTTCGTTATCGCTTTATCATTTCACTATCTAGCTTCTTTAATTAATCGTTATATAAATAATTACAGCTCATAACATTGTATTATATGTCATGAATTACAACTTAACATTGTATACTCTCAGCCATGATCTATGTAATTACGTGTAATCTCGTTAAAATTTTTTTTCTGAAAATCGCAGATAACGAGCACCTTTGAAAGAAAGACAATAAAAACTTACGGCTTAATTCATTTTGATAAGAAGACATTTTGTCGGGACAGACAAGTGGGTGTCAATTTTTATACTTGTCTGATTTACGAGTTATAGCCTATTGAGATTTGTTGTGGTGATTCTGAAGTCCATGTGAACATGAGTTCTCTTATTAATAAATACGTTTTTAAAAGAATTCGAATTTTAGAGAAAGGAATACTAGACATCAAAACGCTTGCAAAAGTGCTAAACACTTAAATCACAAGTAGGTGCACATGTTTAGGGCTGCCGAACATTGAAATCTTTCAAATCCAAGTTAGAAAATTATCTTATAACGAGTTGCCAAACTAACTTACTATTATGACAAGTGTTGTATTGCATGTTTCCACGTTTTCACATTTTTTTACGTTCTAGTGATATTTGACTTATTTTATATTTTTGTTTTCATATTTTCCGATAATGGTATATCTATAATGTGATAAGTTGAGCTATATATAATCATAATTTTCCTTACTGTGTGTACGTAAAAATATTGTATTCATTGTATGCTTTGTACTGCACTATTTTATTACTATTATTATTATTATTATTATTATTATTATTATTACTATTCTTATTTATTATTATTATTATTATTATTATTATCATTAATTGTCTTATTTTTTATACTTTATACTTTATATGTCTCATTTATTTTTCCCTGCTGTTCATATTTTATTATGCTTTTTTCTTTCTTTCTGTATGTTATATATTATGTCTGATTTCTACTTACTTGTTGTTTATATTTTATTATTATTATTATTATCTTATTCAGTTTTGTGTGTAAAATTGTAGTGTACTTTGTAAATTTGTAGTGTTTTTTGTAACGCGGTTTTACTCCTGGTTTAGTGTTAGAGAAGGCCGTATGGCCTTACTCTGCCAGGTTAAATAAATCATTATTATTATTATTATTATTATTGTTATTATTATTATTATTATTATTATGTTTACAGTAATACTGGATTATTTTTTCTTGAAGATACACAATATTTTTAGTAGCGATTTTTGGAGGGAGGGGCTCGGGGGTGTCGCCCTTTAATTGAAAATAATTTAAAACGCATACAGCGTGATTCAAAAGTCCAGCGACATAGACAAACTCCGTTATTAGTACAGATAGCGAAAAATGGAAAGAGGGGGAAGCTGTTGGAAATATATAGTTTTCAATCTAATGTGTTTTAATTTTCAACGTAGAATACACCGTTGAGGTTGTACACTAGTGCGATACGCCCGGCAGTCCCAATGTTGTCAAATTAGTGGCTTTTTCGATAGCTCTACCTGATTTTAGATGCGTAGTGTAGACATATATGGGAGGATAATATTAAAATTGATTTGAGGGAGGTTGGATATGATAATACGAACTGAATTAATCTTGCTCAGGATAGAGACCGACGGCGGGCTTATGTGAAGCAGGCTGTGAACCCCCAGTTTCTTTAAAAGCCATTTGTAAGTAAGTAATTGTATCGGGTAAATGACGAAATGATGACGATAATTAGCAGTGTTGTCAATACAAGTTCAGGGAAAACCGCCAGGGAAGAATGAAATCCCCCTGAATTCTTATGTTATCAATGTAAAGGAATGTTTCTTTGCACTGTGAGAAGATAAATAACCGCTAAACTCTGTATGTCAACTATTTTTCTCTGTTAGATATTACGTATCTAAAATCCGGTAGATCTAGCGGAAAAGTTGGAACCGGCGAGTGTGTCATACTGGAGTATTGTCCGCGCAACTTATCTAGGCAGCTGGGTCCCCTAGTGCTCTCTCGCTTCCCCGTAGCTATCTGCTGGCTACCTGACCGTCGCTGCAGCAGTTGTACGTACAGTTACAAAAACATCATTCGGTATTTAATTTCAATGCATTCCATTGGATATGGTAGGTGAAAGTATATGGTTTCACAAAATCACAAATATAAATAAACTACATTTTTCTTCTGTGTGCAATACAGTATGATCACAACTCCAATTATTACAGTATTCGTATCTGGCCGTGAGCTACTGATGGCAAGCGATACATAAAGTCTTTCAACTAGAAGCACAGGTCTGTAGTTGTTGAGTTCCCACTTCACTTTCACTTACGTCACTTTGGAAATACGCTCTTCAATTACGTAGCTATACTCGTAGACTGTTATTTAAAAAAATATGTAAAGAATGTAGTAAGGTAATATGAAAGTATAATTGGCGAAATGGAAGATACAAAGCATTGTTAAGATGTGTTAAGACAGATTGGACTGAACGCAATCTTATGAAAAAGAAATGGCTAGACTACATTTTAGTAATGAAATTATATATGCCAAAATAGGCCTAATTATCAAGAATTACGAATGAACAGCTAATGAAAAACTTAGGCACATATTTTTGGAAAGTACTAGAAAAGCGAATGAGGAAAATAAACAATTTAAAATAAATGTAAAATTTTAAAATGTGTGTATGTAATGGAAGTAGACATACAATTTACAATGTACAAAATTGTATGCTGATAAATGAATGATAGCGAAATGACCGGAGATCAGTGCTGTCATTCAACATTTTAACGCACTGCAGCCAAATAAATTAAATAAATAAAAAGAAAGAACAGACCTTAATCTTCTGATTTTTGTGTTGATTGTTACTTTTTAAAGACATGACGTTCTACTATTGAGAATATTTTTTTCGAACCCAATCAATATTATCTCATCCACAAAATGAGTAAAATATTATTAGATCTGGTATGGATTGCACGAGTGCATTTTAAATATTTTGGAAACTACGGTAAAACATATTAGAAGCTCCATTTAAACGCATATTTAAGTACTGCATGATTATGTGGTATCTGTGAAGTTAAGCGTAGTATGCATGCAAGAATTTCATCATGTACTGAAGATAAGATCATCATTGATAATCTTTCTTCGATCAGGATATGCTGGACGTAAGCTACAAAGATCAACAACTAAAATAACATAGAAGAATTAAAAAAATTATATCACATACTTTGATAATTTATTTTGCAATAACACGCTATGATACAATATTAAAATACGCATCAGTTATTGTTTGGAATCGTTTCTAAATGTTACAATTAATATTCTGCGTGAACAGCACGTGTCACACGGCGGATAAGTCAGTAGTACAGTTGCTGCCAACTGCCTCTGAGAACTCTAGTCTTCATGGATGTTTGGACTTACAATCTTAAATTTACTTATAGGTAGGGGGCGGATGTTGATGACCTAAAATCTACTTAAATGATCAATAAAATGCCCTTAAGATAATGGAAAAATGACATAAAATTAAAAGAAAATGACATTTAAATATTATTCAAAGTACTCGCACCACAACTTCTTAGAAATTAGTCACCTTGTTTCAGTAACTGCCCTACAAATCTCGGAAAGAGGAGGCAACGTCCTGGAATTTTACTAAAATAAAGGAAAAGGGCATGCAACAAGTTGAAGATTTTAATGAGGGTTTACAATGTGTTTCAATCAAGGGTGGTCCATGTTAGTGCCTTCATTTTCCGTCTCCTCCTTCCGCTATTCACTTTTGTTACCAAACCTTCCAAATGGGGAGTGTAAATGACAAAACAAATTGTGAGCGCAGCATGCATTCTTGCAATCTTTGTGTTAAAAATATTGTCTAATGTACTACATCCCTTCCGAACCATATTGGGGACACAACGTTGTATTGTCCAGGAAACGGTGAAAGTTTCACCCCTTCCAAACATATATTCTAAAGACACCCTCGTACCAACAAAAGAACAGTAGCTGTCAAAGCCCTCACTTAAAGTAACGTCAAGCATTTTATATTACTTCTGTTGTGTGAAGTGAAGATTTCAGCGAAATGAGGGATGGACTTAGTTTGTTCCAAACTAAAAAACTCAAACTTCACTGTTATTCACGTATTCAGTAGTTAATTACTAGTAGGACCTACTACTAATCTGTTTGCTTAGAAAAAGATTTAACAGACCTATATGTAAAGAAGGAAGTAACATGCATTCAAAATGATATAGGCTAAAAGTTTTTCAAAATATTAAAAATGACCAAAAAATGCCGAAAACCGTAAAAATGACCTTTTAGTAGAAAAACGTCAAAAAATGCAATATAAGAAATTGATTTCTTTTACGTTAATAGAAAGGATTTCTGTATTAATAGGCATCGTCCTAATGTGAAAAATAAGATGATGAGTTTTCATCAACATCCGCTCCCTTATAGGCTTGCTAACGATAGGCTATAATTACGAAATCAAATTATTTTGTTAACAAATAAACGCCAAATAACAATCAATATTTTAAGAGGACAAAACTTTGCTATGTTCTTTATTTGAACATTAATACGATCCACCGGCGTAGCACAGTCGACTAAGACGCTTGCCTCCCAATCCGGAGTTACGCTTGGGCGCGGGTTTGATTCCCACTTTCGCTGATTACCTGATTGAGTTTTTCTGAGGTTTTCTCCAACTGTATGGCGAATCCTCGGCCTCATCTCGCCAAATATCATTTTGATATCACCAATCCCATCAACGATAAATAATCCAGTAGTTAATACAGCGTCGTTAGATGACAAAAAAAAAAACATTAATACGAGTAACATCCAAGTTTTCAAGTAAATTACAGTTATAAAAAAAATAAACTCTCACATCTTTTCAAAAATGTCAATGTACTTTCTACATAACATGTATTTAAATAATACATGTTATGTAAGTTGCAGTGGTCATTGCCTGTAAACTACCTGCATTCGAACTATTGTGTAACTTAAAAATATCTACTCATTCTATAGGATTTTCCTTGGTATGTGTTGTTTATGAGCTGTGGCCTACCCATTATAATCTTTTTAGTTTATGAAAATTGCTATGCACAGTTTCCTGCATCTTATGCAATATATTGTTGTAGAATAATTGCATTGAAAATAAGTATATACTAAATTGAAAACAGACACATATTTTATCATTGACTGGAATAGAACATATTATCGTAGTTCCATGCCTTCCTTAAAATAGTGCATGGGATATCATTTGTGTTGTTTCGTTTGTGAAAGTGATACATTAAATTAGGTGGTTGTGATTGTTATGTATCTGTTTACGTACTGTCTCTGTGACGACGTGGAAGTCTGCTATCTACACACCTGTACATGCCAAGCTAGCGAATTCCCTGAAAAACATGAATTACAGCTGTGTCATCAATTACATGGCTTTAGCTTTCTTATCGGTGTAGCATGTTTCCGCAATTGATGTAATGCACCTCGTGGTATTTCCAAGTCCTGTTTGAAGCAAATCAAAAGTTACTGTTTGGAATGGAATTTCGGGAGGGGGCCACTACGACCCAGCACTGCGATCTTTCAAGATCTATGGCGCTAAACCCCAAGTTAGGCGCATTCCCAAACCCACACCGGCTAACTACACAAGGGTAGGCTCAAATTGCGGCAAACAAACTATTTCTGGCTACTCGAAACAAAATGTTTGTTGCTGTTTCAAACATATTTAATACACACTGCAGCAAACAACTCATTACCAAACACAGAGTTACTGTGATTCTTCATGTTAAAATTGTAAATAGCAGAACGTTTTTTTATCCGCACAAGGGAGCTTCTCATCAACACACTTCATCTAAAATTAGTTTACTGTACATTACATAAAAATCTCAATTTGTTACAGTGTCTGATAACAATTAGTTTTCGTTGTATACTTTAATGTAATAATATTGTATTTCATTACTGTTTGTTTATGCGGATGACGTGAATATGTTAGGAGAAAATCCACGAACTATTAGGGAAAACACGGGAATTTTACTTGAAGCAAGTAAGGGTATAGGTTTGGAAGTAAACCCAAAAAAAAAAAAAACAAATTATATGATTATGTCTCGTGACCAGAACATACTACGAAATGGAAATATAAAAATTGGAAATTTATCCTTTGAAAAAGTAGAAAAATGCAAATATTTTGGAGAAACAGTCACAAATATGAGTGACACTAGAGATGAAATTAAACGCAGAATAAATTGGGAAATGCCTGCTATTATTCGGTTGAGAAGCTTTTGTCATCTAGTCTGCTCTCAAACAAGCGTAACGTTAGAATTTATGAAATAGTTACAGGCCTGTTACTATTTTGTATGGCTGTGAAACTTGGACTTTCACTTTGAGAGAGAAACAGAGGTTAGGGTATTCGAGAATAAGGTGCTTAGAAAAATATTTGGGACTAAGAGGGATGAAGTTACAGGAAAATGGAGAAAGTTACACAACACAGAACTGCATGCATTGTATTATTCACCTAACATAATTAGGAACATTAAATGCAGAAGTTTGAGATGGGCAGAACATGTAGCACGTAAGGGTGAATGCAGAAATGCATATAGAGTGTTAGTTAGGAGACCTGAGGGGAAAAAGACCTTTGGGAAGGCCGAGACGTAGATTGGAGGATAATATTAAAATGGACTAATAATAGGCACTGGATTAATCTTGCTCAGGATAGGGACCTATGGCATGACGGCAATGAACCTCCTGGTTTCTTGAAATCCATTTGTAAGTATGTTGTAAGTATGTGCATATATATATATATATATATATATATATTTCAAGTCTGTAGTAATTGTTATTTCAAATCTTGAATTATACAGTACCTAAAACAATAACTCAATTGCAAAATATACATAACTGAGAGTAAGAAAGCAAATAACGTATCGATAATATTGATGATAAATTGATAAGACTTATAGAAACCATAATTTCCTTATCTTTGGATTCCTTGGTACTAAGTGTCTCAAACACCTTAAAATAATACACACTCTAGCAAACAAATCGCACAGTCAGTTGGAAATATGTTTTTTTTTTTTTTTTTGCCATGAAACAATTCCCGGTTGTCTCTTCCTGTTTGGAACAAACAAAACGTTTCATCTACATAGTGTGTTCATGTAATAGACTCGAACCTGTTTATCAAGGGCTAGTTGGTGGTACAGCTGGCGCCAGCGTTTTTGGCGTATGTCCTAGATATATAGTGCCCAGTTTATGAGCATGTTGTTAGTGTAGCTGAGAATGGTACCACTTTCTATACACGTCACATCAGCCATTTGCCAACACAGTTGTCAGACTGACTGCGGCAAATGTAAAACACTCGTACTTAACGTTCCCACTACTTATTTCACACGCCAAAAACGGTGACGCGGACTATAGCAAACCGTCTGAGTCAGCTTCAATCAGCCTGGCACTGTTTTTGTTTATAAATGCACAGTATGGTTTAGCCCTTAAATTTACATATACTGTACGTAAGACGAGCGAGTTGCCTAACTATTGTGCGTTGTAACAACAACTGTTAGGCCTATGGCATGTAATCCTTAACAGAGGCGTTGCTAGACATTTATTTGTGATCTCATATTGCTCCCATTAATCCCCTTTATCATCTTTATAACTATATCTTATAGTCACTGAAATACCATGTAGACCTAGCGTACATAAGCATATATTATTATATACATAACCATTTTTTCTGTTTCGAGAATAATATTCACTACCTTTATGACGTATATTAACTTAATTTGTTTCCAATATTATCAATATTTGGTGTCAAATGCGGCGTACGTCATGCTAAATTCTATTTATACTTTCACTATATCTGTATCTGAATTGTTTTCTATTTAACTTGTTTATTTCTGGGTGGTCACGCGCTCACCATTCGGTCGTTGGTTGTGAGGTTCGTGGGTTAAAACCCGATCGTGACGATGGATTTTAAACTGCAATAAAATCCTTAGCATACTTCTTCTGGGAGGAAAATAAGCTGTGAGTCCCGTATCGTGCATTTATGGCACATATAAAGGTTTCGAGAAAAATATTTTCGTACATTCCTCACCCATATTTAATTTTGATACTGAACAACCTCTGCAGTTCAAATCATCGTTAAATAAAAGACTTCTACTAACAATACTACTACAAAATTCAGGGATTACATACTTTCCTTTATGTAGAATTTACATGAAAATAGTTGTAACTTGCAGATTCATCGAGTAGGGCTACAAAGGAAGTGAAATTCAATCCAGAAGTGAAATGAAATTTGAAACCTCACTTCCTGACATGTTCGTTCTGACGTAAGTTATTCTAGATAACACGACCTTCACACCTTCGTAATACAACATCTCGATCATATATCACGAATTATACAAGTGGCAAAAATTAAAATGTAAGAGAGCATTGTTCCACCTTGGCCGAAACAGGACAAATCAAAATCAAAACGGAAGAGAAAAAAACCCAGCCGATCAAAGAAAAGATAAAGCAATAATACTTAACAGATTTTTAGTCCAGCTTAAAAAAATAAGAATTTCTACATACTAGTCTACCCATTACTACCAATTCTATGTAACTTATGTATGTATGTATGTATGTATGTATGTATGTATGTATGTATGTATGTAGTCGGCCTCGATGGTGCAGTCGGTAGAGTGCTGGCCTTCTGTGCTCGAGGTTGCGGGTTCGATCCTGGCCCAGATCGATGGCATTAAAGTGTGCTTAAATTCGACAGGCTCATGTCAATATATTTACTGGCATGTAAGAGAACTCCTACGGGACAAAATTCCGACACATCGGCGACGCTGATATACCCTCGGCAGTTGCGAACATCGTTAAATAAATCATAATTTACAATTTTATGTATGTATGTATGTATGTATGTACAGGTATGCATGTATGTATGTATGTATGTATGTATGTATGTATGTATGTATGTATGTATGTATGTATGTAGATGTGAAGATTTCACTAGTTAAAAATATGAGACGATGCTGAGACACAAATTTTCACACATACAGTAGGCATTGTCCGATGTCAAGTTTTACTGTAGCAATAAAAGCTGAGTAAGATAAGGTCACATTTCATAAAAGGATAGCTCGAAAGTCTCGCGTCTTTAAAGGCATTAGTTTCACAGGAGAATAGTGATACAGTTGCAGTTTAATCATAAAACGTTGTCTGCGTGTTAGAGAAAACGACTTGATATTTTCTCCTAGTATTTCTATTCCCCTGTTACTCGTGTTCTACTGTTTTTCCATTATTGCCATGACACCATGTCTTGGTGTTAGATGTTTCTGTGATTTAAAATATCGTTTGGCACGATCGTGTTTTTTGTTGTATTTACAGCTATTGTTGTTAGGCCTTGAAAGTTAGAATTCCCACACGGAAACTTGTTACTAGGGAAACCATTCTTCATAATATAAAACTGTACTGAAATAGACCCATTACAGCGCACTTATTGTTACTTAGTTACCATTACAATTCAGTTTTGCGAAGACTTTGGAATAATATTGCTCTAAATTTTCAATGCAAAATAAATTGTATTTGCAATTTTAGAAATATGCTCGTGCAAAAAATATCGTACAATACACGTTTGTGAAGTACATTACAAAATCTCGGAAACTGGAAAACTCTCTCTGCTCGTTTTTCAAACTTTTCCTCGATTTTGTAAAAAGTACTTCGCAACCTTGTATCGTAATATACTATTACTTGCTCGAAGGTACATGACAATGCATGTGAAACGTTAATAGTGTTTTACTATTTTCACAAATTTATGTCGAATATGCTGCGTAGGTAGCATTTCGACGCATTTGTATACTCTCATTGTATCAATTGCAGTACAGGTACACAAAAATCGTTTCTGGAACCAGTGTAAGACTTACTTTATATGATTTAATCGTCATTTTGTTATCGGCATAGCTTAGGCGGAAGAGTGACAACATACTGAAGATTGGACATAAAAAGGCTGTAAGTGCCATTATCTTCGAAAAATAGTTTCTCCAAAAAAATGTCTAACTTATGCCCTGGATCAATTCACTAAGAAAAATGATGTCCCACTGTAATTTTATTTAGGCTCTAGCTTCTTCCATACATGTGCAAAACAATTAGTCGCACAAGTAAGCTCTGTTTTCTACGGCTTGTCTCTTTGGCACTTAGCCTTTTTTATGTCCAGTATTCAACTGATCCATAGCTGTGCTTGGAAGTGGGTTTAATTCCCGCTTAGGGCTCATATGATTTAGGCATTTGCAAGGTTTTTTCCAACTGTAATGCTAAAACCCGGTAATCACATGACGAATCCTCGGCATCATCTCATCAGATGATTTACCTCCTTATGTATTGAAAGCTTGTATCTTATGTATCCTTTATGTTTGTTGTATAATTTAATTTTAAAAACAAAAACTTTTCCGAAAATGTGGAAATTAACAAAGGTTTGCCCTGTGTTTAAATCTGGTGATAATAGTAAAATTGAAAATTATAGACCCATTGCAATAGTTTGTGCCCCGTCCAAGGTATTTGAGCAGATTCTATATACACGAATTTTTCAACATGTTTATAGTGCAATTGATATAAATCAGCATGGATTTTACACCCATAGGTCTACCACAACAAATCTAATTAATTTTACACAAAAGGCATTTAATACATTACATAATCGCAGAAATTTAGACGTGATATACCTTGACTTTTCCAAAGCGTTTGATAAAATTGACCATAAAATTTTAATTAATAAACTTTCAAGTTTTGGATTATCTTTTTCATACTTACAGTTAATAACGTCATATCTTACAAACAGGCAGCAGTATGTTTCATTCAATCAAGTAAAATCAAAACCATTCACAGTAACTTCAGGTGTACTCCAAGGATCTAATCTTGGTCCCTTGTTCTTTTTACTTTATATATCAATGATTTACCTAAACAGATTTTGCACACTAAATGTTTACTATATG
This sequence comes from Periplaneta americana, assembly GCF_040183065.1. Classification (NCBI taxonomy): domain Eukaryota; kingdom Metazoa; phylum Arthropoda; class Insecta; order Blattodea; family Blattidae; genus Periplaneta; species Periplaneta americana. Next base: position 126,232,408 of record NC_091129.1, read on the forward strand.
CTGATGATGTTAAATTGTATAAAGTCATTGACAAACAACAAGACGTTTTTGATCTACAGCATGATTTGGACAGACTATATGGATGGAGTATCGATAATTTTCTTCTGTTAAATCTTAATAAATGTTGCTTCATGACATATTCTAAAAATAAGACAGTTGCTCAAAATTCGTATGAAATTAATGGTGTGAAGTTACCTAGAGTAGAATCATTTAAGGATTTGGGTATTTATTTTACACCCAACTTATGTTTTAAAATGCACTTAAATCACGTGGTAATTGATGCATATAGAAAATTAGGATTTATAATCAGAAATACAAAAGAATTAAAAAAATATAAATACTATTGATACTCTATATAAAACTCTAGTTAGAAGTAAGCTAGAGTAGCGTCTGTAATATGGTCACCTCAGTTCCAGTCCCATCAGATGCAAATAGAAAGGATACAGAAAAGATTTTTACGTTATTTATATTTTAAAAAACATCACGTGTCGTCTTATGACAAGCAAATTTCATATAATCAGTCACTTTTTGAATTTAATTATAAAACTTTAAAATCTCGACGATTAATAAATAGCCAGATTTTACTCTATAAGACTGTTAACGGTAGGGGAGACTGTTGTACCTTTAGCATAGTGTACCTTTGAACATTTTTTGTTTTTTAATTTTTGCTGCTACCTAGAGGACTCAAAATGAAGTAGATTGTAGAGAAAGCCGCTAAGTAGCTCTGGTCGTAGTTTCAGTTTGATTTACTGCAAAGTGTGAGTTCCGTAGACAAAAGAAGTTTTTTTAGTACCAAAAGTAAACATTTCGTTCATTGATGTATGTTTTCTAACACAAAACCAGATTGCATTTGTTAATATCTTTCAAGTACGGTGTGTTCCCTATCATCTGGTGAGTAATAACATATTTTAATTTCCATGATTTATTTGACTCTCTAGTTTTCGGAGCCATATTTGTTTAAACGTGCACCCTCTTGTACCTTTGAACACAAAACATCTTGTACAATGGAACATGTTCCAAATTACACGATACTATCGGTTTTTGTTTTTCTTTTATTTTAAGGTTATGTCACGAAGTAAGTCTGGAATTAAAGAGGTCCCCAATTGATTCGGATGCCTTGAAGAAAGCTGTTGAAGCAGTTATTGCTCCTCCAGGAAATAAAATCTCAATCAGAGAAGCCTGCTCTGGTTTATGATTACAAATACATTTTAAATATGATTGTCAGTTTTTACAGCTATATTCCCACCTATATTCCATGTGTTCCAACTTACAAGAGTGTATGTTCCAAGGTACATGATCCTGTTGTACCTTTGAACACATTACATATCCCTTCATTTTATTTTTTTCCATTCTTAATAGGTCTGTAAAACAGGAAAATACATACAGGAAGTTGTAAAGGAATCTTCAATAATTATTTCAAGCATTTTTTCATTTAAAAAATTTCATCTCCCAAAGTTAAAAAAAATAAAGTATGAAAAGTGTTTAAAGGTACAACACTCTCCCCTATATTGAATAACTGTGATTCCTTCAGTTCAATGTAAAAAGAACAGAATTACGTCATAGGCAACCTTTTATTATTCCTATTCCTAGAACTGTTTTCTTCAAACTCTCCATTGTTAGTTATGTGTAATACAACTCTCTGTCTTTAAACTGTGATTCTCAATTGGATTTAAGTTTAACAATTGAAAAATTTCATACAATATTAAAAAGCATTGTATTTCCTTAGATATTTAAATTATGAAGAAGTGTATTATAATGTTTTTACTCTAGTTTTTAAATAATTTTGCATCATTATATTGACATTTGGCACTATATTAACAGTAATATTATATTCTAGCATCTATTACCATTATGTGTGTTCTTTCTTTCGTTTGTGTTGTTTGTTTTGTTGTTTTTTTCTCTTATTATGTATTTTGTGTAGGAGAGAGTCGGGTAGTATCGGACATCGGGTAGTATCGGACAGTGCGTTTCTTTCATCTACCACCATATGGTAGTACCTAAATGACATGGTTACGTTTCTCTATGCAACATCACAGAAACGTAACCATGTCAAACAGGTACTATCATCGTATGGTAGATGAAAGAAACTCACTGTCCGGTATTACCCGATGTCCGATACTACCCGACTCTCCCCTATATATCTATGTAAGCCACCTGTAATTGGAAGCCTGCTTCTGTTGGTGGTGGATTTAAAATAAAATAAAATAGAATAAATACTATTCGCTGTTGCCAATTTCAGCAACTCTGAATAAACTAGTTATTAATAGAGCGTCGTTAAATTCGCCAGGTAGTAAAGTTCTGTTTTTTTTTTAAGTTAGTCGCTCTCGGTGGTCGGTCTCGCGATTATCATGTTGGTAGTGGGGACCTAGGTTCGCACATTCAAACAGAACCGAAGGCAGTGAATTCGTGAATAAAATAAATAACATGACTTTCTCCGGAGGGGGGGAGGAGTAAAGCTGAGAGGCCCGTTTCGTAGATTTACGGCACGTAAAAGAATCGTGTCCTTGCTAGAAGGCCTCAAGGAAAATTCTTTGGCCATTTTTCGCCCATGTTGAATTTCGACACTGAATAATCCTGCTAGCGTCGTTAAATAAAATTCTGCTATTATTATACTGCTAATTCTCTAAAGCAGTCTTCAAAATTTAACTAACACCATTAAAATCGAGAACGTCTGGCAATCCTGGTGTGAATAATTCCCACTTAAATTGACTCGTAGATGCTGAACTGAAATCCGTCCAATAATTCAATACTGAACGTTGTATAGGCCTACAGACATGCGGTATGCCAAAGCTACGTTTTTAGTACCGATACCATAAACGCTGAAAACAGCTATTTCCATGAAATTCCTGAAATCAGTTTTTTTGCGGCATCACTATACTTTTTTTTTTATTTATATCTCATATGTTGGAAAATTGAAAGCCAACGTATCAGAATTATTACATTGTACATAACGCAAGTTTCAATCATATAAGCATATAATATTAAGAGGAGCATTTCTGTACCAATCACAAGCTATAAAATCTATATAAAGAAATACAACAATAAATTTAAAGTCAGCTGTTTTCATCCGACATGTCTGAGCGCTACAGTAGCGTGCCGTTTACCTGTTACGATATCATGCATGCGCCAATCAGCCGAATTCCTCGCCGACTTTCATACGGTGACCGGCGTCCCTGCTGTCGCTCGCGATAGCTAACACAGCACTGACATTCACGTTCGTTTCTTTACTGACTGACTGTCTGTAAGATAATAATAGTCCGTGTCATTGCCGTAACGCAACGTAGCAATCATAAATACAATGCAAAAACGGGTCAAGTCATGGATACCACTGTACTCAATATCATTGGAATCCAGCGTCTCCACAAAAGATTGCAAATCAATTTAATACATGGGCTCCTACAGAAATCATTGCTTCAGATTTATACCGTCATGTAAAAACTCATAACAAAGTTGCTGCATCATGCGTTTCAACGAACTTGACCGATTTCGCTGAAGGCTGTATTAATGAATAGCCTAAATGTTATTGTACACAACGGAAAGCAGTAGCTTGAACACTACATCGAAGAGAGGGAAAAGGCGGTGCTAAATCTGGGTAGCTATGTAACTTAGACTTCTACCATTACTTACTTACAAATGGCTTTTAGAGAATCCGCAGGTTCATTGCCGCCCTCACAAAGCCCGCCATCGGTCCCTATCCTGAGCAAGATTAATCCAGTCTCTATCATCATATCCCACCTCCCTCAAATCCATTTTAATATTATCCTCCCATCTACGTCTCGGCCTCCCCAAAGGCTTTTTTCCCCTCCGGCCTCCTAACTCTATAAGCTTTTTCTGGATTCGTCCATACGTGCTACATGCCTTGCCATCTTAAACTTCTGGATTTAATGTTTATAATTATGTTAGGTAAAGAATACAATGCTTGCAGTTCTGTGTTGTGTAACTTTCTCCATTTTCCTGTAACTTCATCCCTTTTAGCCCCAAATATTTTCCTTTTTTTTTACTATCTGACCTTCCAAGGCTTGCCTATACTTACTTACTTACTTACAAATGGCTTTTAAGGAACCCGAAGGTTCATTGCCGCCCTCACATAAGCCCGCCATCGGTCCCTATCCTGTGCAAGATTAAGCCAGTCTCTATCATCATACCCCACCTCCCTCAAATCCATTTTAATATTATCCTCCCATCTACGTCTCGGCCTCCCTAAAGGTCTTTTTCCCTCCGGTCTCCCAACTAACACTCTATATGCATTTCTGGATTCGCCCATACGTGCTACATGCCCTGCCCATCTCAAACGTCTGGATTTCAAGTTCCTAATTATGTCAGGTGAAGAATACAATGCGTGCAGTTCTGTGTTGTGTAACTTTCTCCATTCTCCTGTAACTTCATCCCGCTTAGCCCCAAATATTTTCCTAAGCACCTTATTCTCAAACACCCTTAACCTATGTTCCTCTCTCAGAGTGAGAGTCCAAGTTTCACAGCCATATAGAAGAACCGGTAATATAACTGTTTTATAAATTCTAACTTTCAGATTTTTGGACAGCAGACTGGATGATAAGAGCTTCACAACCGAATAATAACACGCATTTCCCATATTTATTCTGCGTTTAATTTCCTCCCGAGTGTCATTTACATTTGTTACTGTTGCTCCAAGATATTTGAATTTTTCCACCTCTTCGAAGGATAAATCTCCAATATTTATATTTCCATTTCGTACAATATTCCCGTCACGAGACATAATCATATACTTTGTCTTTTCGGGATTTACTTCCAAACCGATCGCTTTACTTGCGTCAAGTAAAATTTCCGTGTTTTCCCTAACCGTTTGTGTATTTTCTCCTAACATATTCACGTCATCTGCATAGACAAGAAGCTGATGTAGCCCGTTCAATTCCAAACCCTGCCTGTTATCCTGAACTTTCCTAATGGCATATTCTAAAGCGAAGTTAAAAAGTAAAGGTGATAGTGCATCTCCCTGCTTTAGCCCGCAGTGAATTGGAAAAGGATCAGATAGAAACTGACCTATACGGACTCTGCTGTAAAGGCTTGCCTATAGACACAGAATAACACACAATTTACAATAATGGTTGTATATGAATGAGCACATAAAAAATGTGTAGATAAAAGTTTAAGATAAAAATACAGATTTTCAATCACAAATATAAAATTAGACAATTATGTGGAGTGTTTACCATATAGGTATTTTTTTAAGATGGCAACTGAGTATTTAATTATGTTTTGGACAATTTCGTCTTGAATATCTTTGCCTAATTTATTTTTCCCTTTCCACGTCACAAAAAAATTTAGGGACTGTTCCTCGGGACCCCAACAGCAGACCTGTCACTGTGATACTCTGGACGTTGTATTTGTTAGGAAGTAAGGTATTGTTTACTCGTATATTTCTTTCTTCTCTTTATCAACATCCATAGGTTGTGCTTTCGATTGTTCAAAGCGTATTGTAGGGTCTATGATCTCTGCTATAGATTTTTTCCTATTGATGGCGATGATGTCAATCCTCCATACGCTATCTTTGTCAGCTAAACAATGAACTTCTTCGTAAACTTCCAAACCTTTGTTTCGGAGACCAGTAGCAAGAAGGGAACGAATGATGTTATGTCGTTTTATTCTTAAGATTTCTCCCTGAGGACACCTCCCAAGCACATGAGGTAAGGATTCAAACTCACTACAGTGTCTGGAGTGTCCTATTCTCAATACCCTTAACCTCTTTTCCTCTCTCTCAAAGTGAGAGTCCAAGTTTCACAACTATACAGAACAACCGATAATATAACTGCTTTATAAATTCTAACTTTCAGCTATTTTGAGAGCAGACTGGATGACAAAAGCTTCTCAACCGATATTCTAACAGGCATTTCCCATATTTATTCTGCATTTAATTTCCTCCCGAGTGTCATTAGGTGCGCATAGCTGCTCCTAAAAGTTTCCTGCCTATTCAAGTTTGTTACTGTTACAACTCACTGTTGATGTTTAGTGAACGAGCTTGACAGGCCCAGGATTAGGTAACTGTTTGAGATAGATCTTTGGAAATGTGTACCCATATCATACTGCCTATACTATTTTATTTGAAATCTGCAGAGTGGACGAAAAGTCGCTTTTCCCAAACACTTCTTTACATTTATGATTTAACTACATTCAATATATATTTTATTACACATTCTTTTACATATATTGTTCAAAATGGAGGCCCTATTTCTCAATACATTATTCACAACATTTAGGCACTGATTTACAGATGACAGAACATAACTCACGACTTTAATCGATTTTCACGAATTACTATTCGATCATCTGCCGCAACTGATGCAGATCCTGCGGTTTCTGAGCAAAAATATCATTTTTCAGGATACTCCACAGCAAAAAATCACATGGTGTCAGGTCGCATAGTCTGGGTGGCCATTCTGTTGTGCACAACGGCCAATCCATTCATGGAATTGCTGGTTCAAGAAATTCCTCATTCCTTGAGATGGTGCTTCATCCTGTTGCCATATCAACTGCATATCGGCAAAACGAGGGCTGTTTTCAAGTTCAAAATCTGAAGATATCGGTCGCTGGTAATGGTCCTATAACACCAACTATTCGTTTGTTCAAGTTAGACATCTGTATAATTATGTGTATAAGTATGAAACCTAAGGATGAATATTGGAGAAAGCGACTTTTAACCCACCTTGTGTTGATTTTTAATATATGAAACAAAATATTTCTCTTAGCCTTATGAAATGCTTTGATACCTTGATACCGGTGTGTTATTGAACAAAACTATGTGAGTGTTTAAATTAAATTCTATTCTTTTTTCTATTAATAATTTCATACTAAATAGTGGCTTAATGCAAATAAATAAAAAAAATGTAACATATTATTTTCCTTTATCAAACAAAAGCAGAGAACGCTATATTAATCTTCGAAATAGCACATGATATTGCAACAGACTTTCATTTCAAGTCTAATACGTTTCAGGTTAGGATTTCTAGTTGTCACTTCAAGAAAATTCATGTAGAAAACCTTGTACGCTATCATTTATATATATTTCTCTGAACTCAAGTTACCATTTGGCTTAACCGTGTTGATATGACAGGCTTATGCTTCATTCTTGTATACACACTTTTAACACTCATATAATTATATTGATAAGCTACGTATTAAGTTATTTCAATTAAATAAATAACTTCACTGTGTTAAAATATTAAATCATGGTAGTAGCAAATATAAATGACACTCGGGAGGAAATTAAACGCGGAATAAATATGGGAAATGCGTGTTATTATTCGGTTGGGAAGCTTTTATCATCTAGTCTGCTGTCAAAAAATCTGAAAGTTAGAATTTATAAAACAGTTATATTACCGGTTGTTCTGTATGGTTGTGAAACTTGGACTCTCACTTTGAGAGAGGAACATAGGTTAAAGGTATTTGAGAATAAGGTGCTTAGGAAAATATTTGGGGCTAAGAGGGATGAAGTTACAGGAGAATGAAGAAAGTTACACAACGCAATGCTGCACGCATTGTATTCTTCACCTGACATAATTAGGAACATTACATCCAGACGTTTGAGATGGGCAGGGCATGTAGCACGTATGGGTGAATCCAGAAATGCATATAGATTGTTAGTTGGGAGACCGGAGGGAAAAAGACCTTTCGGAAGGCCAAGACGTAGATGGGAAGATAATATTAAAATGGATTTGAGGGAGATTGGATATGATGATAGAGACTGGATTAATCTTTCACAGGATAGGGACCAATGGCAGGCTTATGTGAGGGCGGCAATGAACCTCCGGGTTCCTTAAAAGCCATTTGTAAATAAGTAAGATATGGTAAAAAAAAACCATGATTTAAAAGTTGACACAATGAAGTTGTTATTTAATTTATATAACTTAGTAGTTCATCAGTAATAGGCGTATGTTTTTTTAAGAGAGATTAATCTAGATATTAGTTGTGCTCTATATTAATTTGCTCTAAGTTTACGTAAAATAGCAGCTCTGTTAGTTACAGCGTAAAATGAATGAGTAAATATTTGCCATTTACATGTCACTAATTTCTTTATTTGTCAAATTTGATGTTTCAAATTGTACGCATGAAATTTTTACATTCCCTTAAATTATCAGTAAGTCTCGAATTACAGGTCTGTAGGCAATTTTTCAAAGAATTTGAGAGGTTTACAGCCTTGGCTTGTATCTTTAATGCAGACCACAACATAAACAATAAATAAACATCCATTTTCAAGACAGCATAATGCGACTTTTGCACGAGAGTCCAAGGTTTCTTCAAGTCACGTGTAGGCTATATCAGGAAAATTTGATATTACGAATTCGTCATGTCATGTCATGTCTTCAGATGTGTTTGTTATCTTAAACACCATTAAGCATTTACATTTGTCACTAGATACTAAAAACTCGTTTTAACTAATGATAGAAAGTGAAATCGCCCAATTGCTATAAAATATAAAGTGTATGTATATTGGTACAACGCCAGCGGTCACTCCAGTCGATAAACTTTTCTCTCGTGTGTAGTTGGCCTTGCGAAAGCAAGCGGACGTTATACATCAAGAGAATCAACAAGAAAAACCCGGTGAAATTATCATTTTATTACAGGTCAGTGTTACTAAGATTTTTTTATTTTTTGGTTCTCGTAACTTCATATCAACTCAACACCAGTTTTAATAGACCACGGTGAAGTTGGATGCACTATTTTTGCCATGGCTGCCTTTACTTGTAGTGTAGGCCGACTTGGGTTATGGTCAAGGGCAGTAACTTATTACACAGGGCGAGCGAAAAGTAACTGTGCAATTATATTACAGACAGTAAATAGACCTAACAATATTGTCAATTATTTTGTGACTTTAAGCATGTAAAATGGTGTCCTTCCCCTCCTCTTCTTTATTCCTGATTCTTCACATTGCAATTTATTATCACTTTTTAATCCGAATCGGTGATAATGTAGTGTAGATACAAAATTTCTGTTTATAGGCGCACATTGATTTTTCGCTAATTACCGGTATGTAGGCCTATATTAATTTCATAGTTTTCACACATGCTGTTGAGTGTTGATAAATTAAGTTAAAGAGTCAAGACAATATGTTAAATTATTAGGACAATAGTTTCCAATAAAGAATTTTCACGTTTTCAACGAGTTATAACATTTTCGTTATTTTTTAATCGTTAAAACGGTATTTTTTTTTTATTTTGCTGATTGTTGTTGCAAAGCGCTCATCGCACTTTTTAAACTGATTCAGGAGACAGCCTATTAGATTTATTCTAAACGATCATGTCTCTAATGTTGTTATAACAGAAGTGGTTTTTCTTCTGGCTGTCCGGTTTTTTAAGTGCAGTAAAACAGAATTCTTTTAATTAATTGAAAATTATTGGAAACGTTATTTTCCTTTTTTTTTTTTTTTGCATAATTTGAGATTGTGAGATTACGGGACATCTTTCATACATAGAATAAGATAATCTGTTAGATGACATTAATAGTTTATTAATAAAAACTGTAAAGGAATGCCTATTTGTTGTTAAACTTTCTATTTGAAGAGTCCACTACAAGAATGATGGATGTCATTTGGAATACATTTTGCAGGAGAAGCATTTGAAGCCCTAGCGCTCAAAGCTTAACTGTGATTTTCCGATCATTACTGGACAATGACTATCAGTGTTAATGCCATATAACTCTCTATGTACATTTTATATGTCTTAAGCTATGCATTGACAGTCTTGGTTTATTTTCGATAAGAAAGTGATATCCATCATTCTTGCAGTGGACTCTTCATTTATGATATATTCAAACAAACACTTACTACTTATTATGGTATTCATCCTTAAAAATTAAATATTTGATTTGTCGAACAAAAGGGACTTGTAATGATGTCTTGTGATTGCTCAATTGTTGTTCGTTGTTTAGTCAACTGTCCGAAGACAGATTTGTACCTCACAAGTGACACCAAAGTCATCACTCATGAGGCAACTAAGCCAGGAGATGATAATAATAATAATAATAATAATAATGGTTTATTTAACCTTGCATAGTTAAGGCCATACAGCCTTCTCTAACACTCAACCAGGATAATGGGGTAGGGTGGCCAGTTTCTTTTCCCCTCCATTACATATATCGCTGACTAGTAACTTCAGACACTAATCAGACTTCAGATGTACACAAACAATTATTGTTCTTCCTCTAATGCATATCTCCGAGTGAGATGTACTACCCGATAATAGATGTACATATCAGCCATGACATCAATTAATAATTATAATTTTAATTTGACTACAGTGCTAGGAAAAGTAAAACGGTTTAACGAAAATATTTAAGTTGTAAAAAAAATTGCTTTATCAGGATAGTATCAAACATGGAATAAAATTATTTCTACACTAAGTACATGAATAAGGCCATAATTTCTTATAGGTTCATAGACTTTTGTAACTACTTTATTATCGGTACTGCTTTTAATATTGCCTTAATTGCCTATATTTTATGGGTGGAAATTGTGCCTTATAATTAACTGATCTGCTTTAGAAATTTTTAAAATGGTAAGCCTGCTTTCAGCTCTGTTGTTAGTTTCAGCAAAGTATACAAACGAAATTTATGGAATGAGTTCTCAAATAATTCCTATTCCGGAAAAAAAATTGCAATAGAGGCTATTAAATAGAATATATACAGGGTGATTAATTTGAAGTTGTTAGTAAAATACCTTTTTTCTTTAGTTTTAAGGGTAAAAAAATATTACAAATAGAGAATGAACTATTCAGAAGAATCATTTCTGTAATTGGCTAGTGTTCTGAACCTAAAAATGTGTTGTTAATTGCTTTGTACAGATTTTATTTTTAAATTTTTAGCTAAAAATGACATCATTCATACGCATTTATCATAAAAATTGTTACAAATCATACGACTTCGGGAACTTGATTCTTTACAGTTTCATTCATTCATTCATTCATTCATTCATTCATTCATTCATTCATTCATTCATTCATTCATTCATTCATTTATTTTATTCCATAGATCTTACATGAGATGTGGAACAAGTCAACATTTTACAATATTACAATTACAATTTTTACAAATTTTTATAGTTTTACAATTTAGTAATTTTCTACAATTTTTACAATTTTGTGCAATTTTTTTTTTTTTTTCGTCCGAGGATTCGCCAAAATATTACCCGGCATTTGCCTTTTGGTGGGGGAAACCTCGGAAAAACCCAACCAGGTAATCAAATCAAAGGGGGGGTAATCAAATCAAAGGGGTTGATGCCAAGGACTTGCCATAGACTCGCATTAGACCATCCGGCTTCAGTCCCACGGCTGTGGAAAATCTCGGAAGAAACCAAAGACCAAAGGGGGATCCAACCCAAGCCCGAACGCAGCTCCGGATCAGCAGCCCAGCGAGTCTGCCGACTGAGCTACATCGATGGCTCTACTAAAAGTATACAATACATAGCCAATCAGATTAGTAAATTTACAAACGCAAACGATCATTCATAAGTTGAGCTATATGTATAATACAAAACAAGTTAATTAAATTTAAGGCATAAACAATTCAACCAGTAATTAAGCATACTAATGTACAGTCTTAAAGAATTTACAAGGTTGGCGTGATTTGTAACAATTGTGATAAATGAGTAAGAAAATGTAACTTTGTAGTTAAAAGTAGAAAAAAATTCTGTACGAAGCAACTATGGAGTTCACAACACATTTTTAGCTTCAGAATACTAGGTAATTAAAGACATGATACTCTCAATAATTCATTCTTTATCTGTAATATTCTTTTACCCTTAAAACTCAAGAATAATGGTATTTTACAAACAACTTCAAATTAGTGTAATTCTGAAAATATTGAGATTAGGACAAGTATTTATATGACATTTTTTGCTCAGAATGTCTTCGAAAATAAGTTGCGTAAGGGACGATAAATCCTCATGAATCACCTTGTGTGTATATATATATATATTACTCGTATATCGTACAAAATATATCTAAACTGTTACTGATTTTTATCCCAGTAACAAATCTTTTTTTGAAAAAAAAAAAAAAAAGTTTATGTCTGTAATACACCTTGTGCACCCTGAAGAAATTTTGGTTTTTAAGTTTCCTAACTTTAGTGGAAGATTATAAAATAAAATAAGATGCAATCTTTTAGAATATTTACGTACAGGTTTGCAATAAAGAAATCGGAGTAACAAAGATAACATATTATTTTTTATCATACATCTTGCTTAGACAACTTTTAACACTGTTATCACTTAGGAATACAATATATGATGATTACTTTCACGTGTTAATTTGAACTAAGTTTATGAATACCTAGTTGACTAGTTTCAACTTGGGAGCCATCTTCAGAACTGTTGAGGTCCTGCTTCAGTATACTTTTTACATTTTTCCAACAATTCACCTCCTGTATTATGTTGCGATAATATAAATAAATAATTAAATAACTTACTACATTCTTAAATGAGAAGATAAACTTTCATTATCTGTATTGCATACTAAACATATTCTATATCAATAAAATTATAATTCTAAAAAGTAAGATACCTGTATTTAACTTTATTATTCCAGTACACTGTAAGATTTAAGAAGTTGTATGAAATTAATTTTTGAAAAAATACATAAAACAGCTATTCATGTTTTATAATAATTTCACATTATTTTCTTATTTATGATAATCTCCGTTAAAACTGATAACAATATTGAAAGGTCTTAGTGGTTATAATAAGACACTATTCCTTTCTTATGAAATAACCAGCAATACTCGTGCAATGAAATGAGACCATAGACTGCCAAACAAAAGCTTCTGTGGATATTTTCCTATGCTTAAGAAAATGATTTAGAAATAGTGACTGCTAACCCTTTAAGAATATGAATTACTGTCACGTTGTGTGATCTTTTGTGATGATTCTTCTACAAATCTACAATACGCATTGCAGGATAAAGGAAAATAATCTCAGAGGCATATTTCGTTAGTCTATATTTACTACCAGAACTATTTCATTAATCGAGGATACGGGTTTATTCAATTATTTATAACAATAAATGATTGCTTAAAAATTACTTTTTCCACCCTTTTTCGAGGGAGGTCTTCAATTAGTGAGAGACAGTTGATCAAGACTAACAAGTAAACCTGGGAGTGTAGGCCTACATACAATTTTAATCTGGAATTAAGAAGGGACAAAATATATATTACTAAAAATGCAGATTGCCTAAATGACAAAGAATACTGTACAAAATTTACATTTATTGGTATATTGGTTGTGACAGTAATAATGATGAAATTGACTGGTACATGGTAGTATGTGTCAGAGAAAGAACAATTGTTTGTATGCATTTGAAGTCTGACTAATGTAATATGTAGCTAGTCGGCGTTGTAAGCAATGGAAGGGGAAAGAAACTTATATCCTGGCCTCGTTGCCTCACAAGTAGTACCTTGAGGTTCAGACCTGTCTTCGGACAGTTGACTAAACAACTACCAAATTATTTATTAACATTTGAAGCTGTTTTCAAACATAATGTAATTTTATGTATTGCAGATATGTGAAGATGTCTCCAAGAGGAAGTGATTTATCACCATCATCATTACCAGGACTCTGGAGATCTCCAAGCTATCGCAGGTCAAATATTCGAACAGTAGATCTTTGGCTGGAAGGAAAACGAACAGACGACGACACTGATGGGTTGTGGAGAATTCATGATAATTTGTACGATTTATCCGCCTTTATACACGTTCATCCAGGAGGCTCAGATTGGCTTCAATACTCGAAGGTCCATCTAATATCCGCTTCTATTTCTTAGTATTATGTGTGAGCCTATTTCTGTGAATAGGTATTTCTAATTGCAATAGTGCAGTGAATTCTTCTATGATTGTACATTTTTCTCAGTTGTACTATGCTTATTGGATGATTACACGTTGCTTATAGGAAGTGAAATTAACTTTTTTGCCAAGTTAAGACCTCTTTCAAAATATAATCTTAAAATATTGAAGAAAATCATGAAAACTTTCAGTCAGGTTGACTTATTTGGAAATGAGAATGGTGTATTAAAATTACAGAACTCAATGGTGATGTGGTGATGGTGGTGGTGGTGGTGGTGGTGGTGGTATTATTGTTATGATAATATGTAGTGTATCTGATTAATTTTTTATAGACAATGTTTTTTTTTTTTTTTTTTTTTTTTTTTTTTTTTTTTTTTTTTTCCAGAATTTATACATCACTTATTATTCTTCAAACATTCAGAAATTTCTGTTTCCTAGAATTGAGGATCCTTGTGGTCTGCCAATGTTATTGGTCAAATGTTAAAAAAAAAATATATATATATATATATATATAATAAAATAATTAGGAATATATTATTATTATTATAAAATAACCAGGAATTTTGTTGTTGTTGTTTTCTAATGCCAGGCGTTTGACAATAAAGTCATTTGACCTCTTGCACTCCAATATTTTTCAAAGATATTATCATGACCAGCCAATGAAGCACAGATTTTGAGGTGTTCCGAATCCATTTCTTGATAACCAGGAATGTATTTTTAATTATAATAAGTCCACTTAAGAATTTAGTTATATCTCTTTATGGCTTTATAGACTTTGCAGGACCAGAGCTTGCCGAACAACTGAAGCCAATTCTTTTCTGTCCTGGGTCCATTTCCAAGTTCTAATCCCCATCTCCCTTATGTCCTCGTCAATGTTCTCAAGCCATTTCTTCCTTGGTTTACCAATACACCTGCTCCTGCCAGGATATCCTTTGTATATTTTACATAATAAGAATCTCTCTTCACTTTTTCAATGTGACCTAATCATCTTAGTTGTGAACTTTTAATTTCACCGATAATTTAGGTTTCCATAATTATAGTCATTCATATTATCATATAGTCCATTCATTGTTTCTAATTTTTCATTCCCCATTCTCAAATTTTGATCATATATTCCTCTCAATACCTTTCTTTTCCATGCAGCAATTCTTCTCTCATCACTTTTTAACATACGCCAAGTTTTGAATGCATATGTCACTATGGACCTACTTATTATTCTATAAATTTTCTTTTTCCCTTTCCTAACGGAAGAAGTATCCAATAATCCGTCCCTTTCTTTCAGTCTTTCCTTATTTTTTTTTAGAAGTTATCAATATGTTACTGCATCTTCTGTAATAACTGAGCCCAAGTATTTAATCTATCCACTCTTTCAAAATTATGAGCTTCAATTTGAATGCTATCTATATATGTCCATCTATTTTCCTAGCTGGAAGCTGTCATATATAGTATTTAGGTTTCGTCTCGTTCACTCTTAGTCCCACCTTTATGCCTTTTTGTTCCAACTGAAGGAAGCCAGTCTGCAGGTTTTGTATAGATCTACTGATCATAACTACATCATCTACATATGCCAAAATTTGTAACATTCTGTTCTAAATTGTACCACTAGGGTTAATATCAGTCATCCTAACTGCCATACCCTCTCTAACACAATATTAAATAATATTGTGGAGAGCACATCCCCTTGTTTTTTTTTATTTTAGTAGGTTATTTTACGACACTTTATCAACAGCTTAGGTTATTTAGCGTCTGAATGAGATGAAGGTGATAATGCCGGTGAAATGATTCCGGGGTCCAACACCGAAAGTTACCCAGCAACATCCCCTTGTCAGACCTCTCTGCTTGTATCAAACTTCTCTGCAATCTCACCCTCAATGGCAACTCTCCCTTTATTGTTTGTGAGTCATCTGAATTAATGTCATTAATTTCGTGGGACCGTGGAATTTAATGAGAGTTTTAATAAGAGCTCTCCTATCAGTTTTATAGTAAGCATCATTATTCTTCACGTGTTAGGAAACATTTTTGCCTGTAGGTAGCAATTTAGGTCTATATAAAGTATCTTGGTCTGAGTATTCAATAAATAACAGATTTTCTCTTTCAATATTATTAAAAGAACTGCATAATTACTATAAGTGGGCCTAAATTGTAATATATGGTAAATTTACTTATTTCACCATCTTCGTTATTAGATAGTTCTTGGTGATTTGATCGATCATTATTTTTTATCTTTTTACTGTGTAGGCTAGCTGGTAAAGTTTGAGAATCATGCAGTTCGTTTTTAGTAAGCAAATGAATTTTCGATGGACAGATAAGCTAGTGAAGTGATTCAAAATTAGGCTGACCAGATTTTTTATGGTCCAGCAGGGGATATCGAAAATTTCAAGAAAAACCACAAATGCTTATCTAGTCACTCTCCGTTGAAATGTTGCAGAAAATACATGTAATGGTTGATACAATGACAGAACTTTGCACACTAAATTTGTAGAGTATCTTAACTTTTTTTTAATTAAATCCATAAACACACGTAACTCCTATACATAATTACAGCCACTAAGAATTCAATTTCAGTACTGATGCATGCATGGAAGTCTTTCACGTAATATTGTACACACTGAACTCTAACACACACATTTTACAAGTACTTGTCTGAAGAATATGTATCTTTTTAAGGATCTGTTCATTCCTATACAGCGTCACACAAAGTTCTTCACATGAGAAATGAAAGTTTGTTTTCACTTGTAACAAAGCTTTAACTGTTTCTGCTTCCATTCAGTCCACATTAAGTTCATTGCAGAGAAAAGCCTTTCAACTGATGAATTACTGACTGAAAGACACATGATTAATGACACTATTTTCAGAAGATTTTCAAATGGAATGGATTTTTTTTTTAATGTTGAAAAACATCACACCACTTTTCATCTGTTGGTATGTCACAAAACTCATAATTTTTTAACTACTTAAAAATGGACGCTGCAGCAGTTCTAATGCTTCTGTGCAATGCGAATGAAGACAAAGATGCTATGTTTTTCTCGAAGAGTGCAGAATATCTCATACTGTGCCTGCTGGTTCTTCTATCTCATACTCAGAATAGTTCAGAAATGTGCATGAATCGTAGCAGTTTCATCACAATACTTAAATATTTACGTGTAAAATGTTATTGAAACAAAATCAAAACTTCTGGGGAAAAAATTAATTTCCAGGGACAAAAAAGGGGACATTTGCTCCTTGGGGACAACAACTCAAAACCAGGGACTGTCCCCGGAAATCTGGGACGTCTGGTCAGCCTATTCAAAATAATATGTTCACTCTAAAATCTGACTTTCTTTTATTTCAGGGTACAGATATTACAGAAGCATTTGAGTCTCACCACGTTAAAACTTCAGTTCGTAACTACCTCAAGCACTATTATGTAAGACCTGCAACTGGAAGAAGATTCTCACCATACACATTTCATGAAGATGGCTTTTTCCGCACTTTAAAAAGAAGAGCCCAACCAATAATAGAAAAAGTCCCAACAGGACCAGCACTGCGATCAAAAATATGGATGGATATGGTCATGGTTACGACACTGGCCACAGCATCCCTTGCAACTGGCACTCATAGCTACACACTTGGCGTTCTTGCTGGGTTCCTTATGACATTAACAGTTATGGGTGCGCACAATTTCCTTCATTTGAGGAATAATGTACGCATGTACTACTTTGACATTTCCTTTATGAGCTGCAGGTAATTAAAAATGAAATAAATAATTAAACGAATAAATAGATACGTCTTATGATCTCTTCTGAAGTCTATTTGCTTTTTCTAAAACTGACCCCAATGCAATGATGTCCGATATTTTAAGGATTTGCCTCAGTCCTGTTTCTTTATTCCAGGGATTGGCGTATATCACATGCACTTAGTCACCATATGTTTCCTAATACTTTGCTAGACATCGAGCTGTGTTTTAATGAAAAGATTTTCCAGTGGCTCCCACTGAAGAACAAATCTTGGTGTCTGCGCTATGGGTCCTGGTTCTATGGTCCAGTTTTCTATGCAGGACTTTATTTCCTTAGCTACCTTCAAAGGTAAGATCCAATTAATCTACATTAAAGAGCGTTTAGGATGAGATTCATTTATGTTTATCGAATGTATTTAGTAGTATTTATTTATGTAGTAGTATTTATTTATTTAACCTGGTAGAGATAAGGCCGTCAGGCCTTCTCTGCCCCTCTACCAGGGGATTACAACTATAATATTAGGAACAATAAAATTACAATTAATATTAAATTTACAATTACAATTACAATAAAAATTAAAGTATGACAAGATTACCTGATTAATGAAAGCTAGACATTTTATCATAGAATTTAAGAACAAAGAATATTTTTTGTATTTACTGAATTACAAATTAAACCTACAATAACAAAAATCTATAGTGATGAAATTACCGGATATTGAAATATTTTGTGATAGATTAAGAGAACTATTTACAAGAAACCATGTCTGAACGAGTCTCAAATACTGACCAACTGCCTAGTAAGTTTGCGTTTGAATTCAATTTTATTTCGACAGTCCCTGATGCTAGCAGGTAACGAATTCCAGAGTCTTGACAGGGCTATTGTGAAAGAGGATGAGTATGAGGAGGTGCGATGGGATGGTATTGTTAGTATTGTTTCATGGCGAGAGTGTGTGTTCAGATTGTGGTGGGAAGAAAGGTGAGTGAAGCGAGACGACAGGTACGAAGGAATAGAAGAGTTCAAGATTTCGAAGAGAAGGAGAAGTGAATGTAAATTTCTTTTCTTATCTAGTTTAATCCAACCTATTGTTTCCAAGGATGGGGTAATATGATCATATTTACGAATATTGCTTACAAAACGTACACACAAATTATGAGCACGTTGAAGTTTCGTTTTGTTGTCACTGGAAAGGTCAGTCAGTAAAATGTCAGCATAGTCAAAATAGGGAAATACAAGCGTCTGCACAAGGAACTTTTTTAAGCAAGAGGGAAGATGAACATTTATCCTTTTTAGCACATGGATAATAGAGATTATTATCCATGTGAATGCCAAGATTTTTTACCGAAGAACTGAAAGGGATATGTGTAGCATAAAACAAAATTCAGACTCATACCTTCCATTCCCTTTACTCAGACAACACAGCACAACTATGCGAGGTCTAACACGCATATTACACATATTCTGTGACACTGTACATGAGGGTAGGTCACTGAAGGGGAGCAGAGAGGCAGAACTTAAATTGAGAGGGATTCAATCCGGCATCGGGACTGGAATCCTATGTGACTTAGTGGATAAAGCGTCAGCACGCAGAGCTGAAAACCCGGGTTCGAGTCCCAGTGCCAGAGAGAATTTTTCTCCATTCTACCCATTCTTCACCTAACACACATAGTTTTTGATATTGTTTTATTAATAATTTATTGCTGTATTGGTAAGTTTGTTGGGATCATCCGCAATTATCTTTGTGATCTTTGGACTCATGAACAAGTAGGCACATCTCAGTTGCCTCTTCCTTATAATCAGTCAGAATAATAGGCCTATAATGTAATCAAATAATTGTAAGAGCAAGGGATTTGAAACACTGAATTAAATTAATAAACATTGTAAATCTAGGACCCTCTTGCTGGAGTTGCAGTGATTAGCGCAATGTCCACTGATTAATGTTTTTTTTTATCGCAGAAGTAAAATACCGATACTTATGTCATAGGAAATGAATTGTAACAACAGCCTTCTAGTTCTACCGTACTAGTATCTATGTTGTATTTCTGAAACCAGGCTCTTGCATATTTAAATAATTTTCGCTGAACTAGCCAATATTTATAGCTACATTTGATAAGCTACAATATCTTAAGAAAGAATGAAATACTCATTAATTTTGTCATTTTAATTGTTAATATCTTCAGATATAATTCACATAGATCTCCTTGGATTTGTTAGGCAAACAACATGAAGAATTTCTTTTCTGAAGAGAAAAGAGGCTTGTTGCAAGACAGTAAAATATGAGTTAAATTTCAAAGTGTTTGGCAAGTTTTGTTTGGAGACCTGTCATACATTCTTGCGCATCCTGTAAGTCTATGGCACGAGACCTTTGTATTGACTTTTTTTTTCCTAAGAAGTTACATTAAGTAATTGTATCAGACTTAAAAATTCGTTGGTTTTTGATTGGTTTGAATCCTCAGATACCGGTACTGAATAGCTATCGTGGAAAATTTATTAAGAACTCGTGAATCATAAATGGCCGATTTTGTTTCATAGAAAGGAAAAGGTTAATTTTATGTATGTTGTGTTAAGCAAGAAAAAAACTGTACACACATAAACAGACAGAAAAAAAAAAAAAGGAGAGAGAGAGATTCAGATACACACACAGAAATAAACAGACACAGACAATGTATTTTCTTTCTCAGAGTAACAGGAAGGGTATGTATCTAAATATTGTTCAATAGGAAATCACTTTGTAATGGTAAATGAAAACATTATTCATTTCTTTGTAATTCAGGATACATAGTTTTCTATCTGGAAACAAGAAGGCTCTGAGACTGGACATTATAATTCCATTCATTCCTCTACTGGTGATGTACACAACAAGTGGTGCGACATTCCGAGAAACATTTCTAATGTGGATTTGGATTGTTGGAGTTTCAAGTTTCATTTTTGGATTTCTTGGATTCAATGGAGCTCACCACCATCCAGACATTTTTCACGACGGAGATACTCCAAGGTAAATTATAAATATTCGAATTAAGCATGAAGTAGTAAAAAACATTCTCTTCCTGTTATCTTTTACCCTTCTTCGTCTCTTATTTTATATTATTCACAAATACTCGCCATCGTGCAATATTATAACGGAGATACCAAATTATCATAACCTCGATATGTCAAGAACTTTGCTGGAAAAGTATTCTAACCTTCAGTAGGCTCACTTTCAGTCATTAAACTGGCTTATTAGGAGAAAAATCCTCTGATTGAGATTCTGGCTGATATATACATCTGTTATCAGACAGTTCATCTCACTTGACGATATGTGTCAGAGGAAGAACAATTGTTTGTATGCATCTGAAGCCTGACTAGTGTAATATATAGCTAGTCGGTGATGTATGTAATGGAAGGGGAAAAGAACTGGCCATCCTATCCCATTGTCTCCTGGCCTAATTGCCTCTTAAGTGGTATCTTTTTGGCATCACTTGTGAGATTCAGACCTGTCTTCAGACAGTTGACAAACAACAACTAAGAGAAATTAGGGTATTTTTTCTCTTTTTCTACCTTGACTCTTCAACCACACACACTGTTAGTGACAAGATTAGTAGGATTTGATGAGGAGAGAGATCAATGAGAATTAGCCTCATTGTTAGTGACAAGATTAGGTAGGGTTTTATGAGGAGACAGATTAATGAGAATTAGCCTCATTGTTAGTGACAAGATTAGGTAGGGTTTTATGAGGAGACAGATTAATGAGAATTAGCCTCATTGTTAGTGACAAGATTAGGTAGGGTTTTATGAGGAGACAGATTAACGAGAATTAGCCTCATTGTTAGTGACGAGATTAGGTAGGGTTTTATGAGGAGACAGTTTAATAAGAATTAGCCTCATTGTTAGTGGCAAGGTTAGGTAGGGTTTTATGAGGAGACAGATTAATGAGAATTAGCCTCATTGTTAGTGACAAGGTTAGGTAAGATTTGATGAGGGAATAGATTAGCGATAAATAGTTATGCTGTCAATGATTAAATGATACCTATATAGAGTTTGATAAGGAGATAGATTAGTGACAAGTGCTTCGCGGAAAAATGCCACAATTGAATATGAGGTTCGTTATCACTCTATTATAGTATTTTTGTTTCCCACGTTTGCTCTCGTAGATTTCAATGATATTCCTGGGCCACGTCATGTATTTATTCTTCATTTAGCTGTGGTAAAGTGTTACAATATATTTGAAAACATAAATGTTCTTTTAGTGCATTCAAAAACCGTCACTATAACCACTAAACCTCGTAGTAGGTAGGTATCTAATGCTCTTGATTTAACAATCGAGTTATATTCTCTCTTGCTTCCCAGTATTTACATGGTGTTGCATTATGTAACAATGAATTCACAGTAAGATTTCTGTTCATTATGAAGAAGAGTCGACTTGAGCCATCATAACATACTACCTAGTTGAAATAAAATATCAGGAAACATAATGGCTATGAATAGGTATATATGTCCGATATATTAATACAGATATTTAGCTGAACTAAATGTAGAAAAAGACTATCTTTCCAAACTTAAAGTATAGGATAAAATATGAGTGGTGTGAAAACATTTGTTAAGGGTAATTGAGGACCTTTTTTTCAAAACATGCTAACTGAAAAAACTAAATTTTACAGGAGAGATAAAACACTATAGTAAGCAAGTTTTGCTGTATGTCTTACTTATAGCAGAAAGCAAGTGTTAAAAAAACGATCACACTTTGACACACTACAATGAAGAGAAATAACCCAATTTTCCTAAGACACTTTGAACATCATGTAGAGACCTGCCTTATGTTAACGAATCCATCAAAATCTCAATTTTGCAAATTTTGCAGTTAGCAAGTTTTCCAGAACGGTCCTCAATTATAAAACATTAGTAAAAAGCGCTGGCGGATTAAGGCACACATATTGTATGGTCAAAATTGAGTTATGATAATATACTGATAGTATAACTCTTCATTCTGCACAAGTATTGTATTGCATTTTATGAGGCATTATTAATATAACACTAGGCTTCGGAGAATGACAGACACCAGGTCGAAACTAGTCATCCAGGTAATTTATCATTATATTAACACTGTAAAACAGTTATTACTTATTCAGTAACAATTATACTTGTATTTTGTTGCATTATTTCTACATAGGTTGGATAAAAAGTAATGGCAACACTGCTGTCACGTGACGATGTTGCGTTCAAGAGTTGCCAGCTGTGTGGACATGAACCAGGACTGTTAGATGAGTTAGTGCAGCTAGCGGCAACAGTACTCTGTCAATCTACTGCAGTGTGTAGAACATTGACTTTCATAGGGATAGTGTGAGCGCCCTAGGACCACATTTACAAAACTAGAGCAACGTTCCTGGATCAAAATTGAAGTGACACGAGGTCGTAGTGCACAAGAATGTTTTCAGGGACTGCATGAAGCATATGCCGATGCAGCGTTGCCATATCGCACAGTGGCACGATGGATTAAAGCGTTCCGGAAAGGCAGGGATGTGAAAGTGATGTTCATTGTGGCATATGACATTGATGGGGTAATACTGCACCACGCTGTACCTCCAAGGCAGACGGAAAACGCGGACTATTGGAACATCCACCGTACTCACCCAATATGATCCATGCGATTATGATCTTTTCACCAAAGTGAAAGAACCACTGTGAGGGACCCGGTACAATACCAGAGATGAACTTATCCATCCTATAGGGCGGTCAATATGAAACATCAACAAAGATGGACACGCTGATGAGGTACGACACCTTCCAAACATTTGACAAAAGGTAATAAATAAGGGGGGCGACTATATAGAAGGTACGTAAATGTTGTACCCCTGTGAATAAAGCCATGTCAGAAATATTGAACTGTTGCCGATACTTTTTATCCAACCTTAGTATAAGATGCATGCAACAGAAAAATTTTCTTTCTAGGTTTCACGAAAGTTTGAAAAATGGACATACAGTATTTGTACTTTAAGTCATCCCGTAATTTCCAGTAATCATGAAAGAAATAAGACTCACACAACACTATACATAGTTTGTGTAGAGACAATTCAGTTGTTAATTTTAATTTGTCGCCAATTGTGGTAATTGTTTCAAGTAGCAGTACTTCACACTTCGACTGAGAGATAGACTAAGATGTAATAGATAATTATATTGAGTTCTATAAATTTGTGTTAACAAATTAATTTCTTTTTAAAACAGAGTCGATCGTGACTTTGGCTTAGGACAAATTGATGCTGTTCGAGATCATGTGGAATTAGCGCACAATCTGTTCATTGTTCTGCTGACGTTTGGTGAACACTCCTTGCACCATCTCTTCCCAACAATGGATCACACCAATTTACATCATTTCTACCCAATATTTCATGAGACTTGCAAAGAATTTGGAGTGAAATACAAACCTCTGACATTTTTCGAGCTAATGAAAGGACAATATAAACTACTTGCTAAAACTGAACCCAATCCACTGCCTCCTGATAAGGTAATGAAGTAAATAAGAGTAAAATGGATGTGTGGCACTCTCCGAAAGAATTTCTAGAAGAGCGGGAATAAATGACAAGGTGATTAGGGAAAGATGAATGTTAAAAATTCAATAATAGACTTCATAACATACAAAGAGTTAAAATGTAATGGACACATGAAAAGAATGGCAGAGGATAGAATGCCAAAAAGAATACTGAAATGGATTCCATTTGGTATGAAAGGAACGGGATGACTGAAGATTATATGGAAGGATGGAATTTTCAGCATCATACAGGAGAAAGGATGGGGATTGGAATGACAAGGAATGTGGAGAAAAGTGTCAGAACATTAATTTGGCGCGGTAAGACGTTAATATTGTGAAATCTGCCTAATAAATAAATAAATGTTCATTTATATAATAAAAGTGGCCACAATTTTGTGTTAACCTCATATCTCCAACTCATAACGGTGAATGTAGATGAATTCTGGTAAAATGATTACATTAAAATAAGCTTTATTACCACAGAGTTATTGATAGAGATGTGCAAACATCAAGTGTACAAAACTAACGAAAGATAATTTTATATACCTATGTATCAAAATTATTTTTCCAGAGCCTAAGATTACAAATTATTTGATTTATTCTCCTTCACCTTTCTTGCCTGTCCACCCACAAATTTTCTTCTATGTCTCTCTTCTTCACTCAAGCATAAATTCTCATTTTCCAGGTGTCAGATGATCTCCTTTTCCTTCGTCCAGGTGGTATTCGTTCCAAGATTATTTTTGGCAATTTTTCATGTACGGTATAATCCTTCTTGTATACTGATATCATTAAAATTGTTTTCGTTGGATAATATAAATCGGTTAATTGAATTTTGAACATTAATTGTTTCTATAATAATGTCATTTTATAATTTTTCCTGTCGAGTTATTCTTCCAGATCTTCTCCACAAGTCCATCTCTGTTACCATTAAATTTGCTTTTACTGTAATTGTGATTTCATATTCCAAGCTTCTGATTCGTACCAGTATGTCATGAATTTTACATCATTTGTGATTTTCACTCCTAGATATTTCTATTCGTCAGTATGTGTAATTGTTCCCCGTCCTTCTTTCAAAATCAAATCTTGTCCTATTGCCATATATTGTGTTCAGTTGTACTTACATTAAAACCCCAATTTTTTATCAGTTTTATAGCAGCATACCAGTATTTTATGTCTTCGTAATTCTAAGCCAAAATGAATTGATCATCTCCAAATTCTAATGAGTAGCTTATACAGTATTGTCGTCTATTGAAATTCTTCATTTTATTTTTTAAGAAATGTATAAATAGAGATGGTTAAGAAGTTTTTAAACTTGTACTCTCAAATTGGAGAGTGGGAGATAGAAATTGTGAGAAATTTTATAGTAATTTGAACTCTCATGTGCATATATGCAAATGTAACAACCCGCACTACAAAATAAAGACATGACAAACTGAAATGCCAGTACTGAAAAACACGAATTACTCATTAGGTCTCATTTCCAAATGAAAGAAATATACTAATTTGTTATAGAAAATGAAATGAAAAAACAGTATTTCGATGAATATTAAATCACTGTGATATATCAAGAAATGCAGAAGCAGTTCAAGTTGCAAAACTGTCCTGAAATCTGCACGCAATCCTAGAAATTAGACTAAAAATATTTTTAAATGTAGAGGAATGAAAAATAAATTTAATGACAAAATACCCTCCACATGTTGAATGTCTAATCTCTATTATAAAATAGGCATACTTTGGATACAGTGAACTTAGTTATAGTGAACTTTCGGCTATAGAGAACCTAAATCCTTGATCCCGACCCGCATACATTAAAAAGTACATTAATATTTCTGTTTATAGTGAACCTCGCTTTGTTAAAGTGAACCTTGTGTCTTGAAAAATTCTTATTTGAAGTCAGACCTTCTTATATAAAATTGGAAGACTGTGTTGAGAACAACATTCTAAGTTTCTTACTCCTTTAGTCAAGGAACAAAGGTAGGATTAGTGATTCCTAGATAATGAGCTGTACTGTAAATCCAGGCAGCACGTGACGACCTTGCCTCACTCCACCTTTGAAGGGTTGCCATTCTGTTCTCAGGTACACTACTCTACTATTATTTATAATCCTCCATTGTCAAAGGGTTGCCTTTTGTTCTCAGATACATTTCCATTATGATGGGTAGCATCAAAACAACGAAAAATGAAATTGCCTTCTTTTATTAAAAGGGGACGGACATTATGTCCGGAACATAAATGAAGGAAGATCGGATGGCTTTCAACTCCATCAATCCCTTCCAGTTTCTATTAAGTGATCTGGGAAATCCCAAGGCTGAGTATTCAGTCACACCATACCTGATCAGTCTGTTTCTAGTGTTTGAAAAATGAATGTACTGTATAAAAATGTAGAAGGGTGAAGTGTTTTGTTTGGAAGATAAGGCGAATATTATAAGTGACATTGAACGTGGTCTTTCACAAGCGGACATGGGTCGACAGCATAGTTTAAGTAAATCAACTATGATAGTGTAATTAATTCCACAAAAATGAAATATTTTAATTACTATATAATATTTTATTTTCTTGTTCACAATTTCATTCATTTCTGTTATTTAAGGTTAGGGAAGAGACACTTCGGATTTAGTGAACCTCGGATATAGTGAACGAAATATGCAAGTCTGCAGAGGTTCACTACATCCGCAGTTGACTGTATATGTATCTCTGAATTGGTCATAATATGACAAAGCTATAGGTATGTATTACTTCCATTTACCATATTAGTCCCAAATGAATAATTATCTCAGAAAAAAATAACTTTTCCCTAAATGTTAATACTATTTTACTCGATAATTACTATCCGTACTTTTCTGATTTTTAAGCTTAGCATTAGAGAAACTAATAAGAAATGTGATTTCTTCCTTTGCAGTTTTTCAATAAAATCGACTGTTTTCTTGCAAATTAAATACAGTGAAACCTGTTCAAGACGGAAGTGACATGGTCCTAATTTTTTTTCCGTTGTGAACAGGTTTCCGTATTATTCAGGTGTGACATTAAAATGGAATATTTTGTCATTCATATACATGAAAAACAAAATGGCATGCCGCAAACTGCAAGAAGTACAAAATATTCCATTTAACATTCATCACATTAAATCAGCTTTCTGTCGTTTATTCCGTTGGTGAATCATCTTGATTAAAATCTCATTTTCTGTATAAATATTATCGTAACTCACTCATTAGTCATTAAACATTACTAAAGTTTACTAATCTCATTCTGTTTAATATCTAACATTATACTCCAATACTGTACTGCATATCACTGCACATTATTAATTGGACTAGGAGCCATCTATTAGAAGCCTTGAATTCTGGTTTATTTAATTTCTTTACCAGCTCAATAACTTGCTTTGCAGAATAGATCCAGAAATTGGCATGTTCTTTGAAAGGTCATGAAGAACCCACTCCTACAACAGTTCATTTATTTCCACATAAACAGTTGCTTTCTGGTTCCTTTTGTGTCACCAATATTGGCCGCACGCCACTCACTCATTATGATCTTTATTTTTTTAAAGTGTCACAACTGAGATTTTCACAACTGTACTTCAATATTATTTCACATAGACTTTATTTCTAATTTTCCTTTATCTCGATAACTTTTACTTCATCACTTAATGTTAATGCCACATTTGATGCAACTTTTTTTTTTACCCAGAAATCACTACACTTGCGCTGTGTTCAGCTACGACAGTATATGGGTGTGAAGCATTGAAAATCTTTGAAGGGACTCGTCTGCCTAGTCAACACGGTAATAAAATTTATGACCGACAATCCTCGTACCCTCTAGAATTTTGCAAAGAAAACTTGTTTTTATCTTAGTGACCCACATATTTCGTATTTTTCTTGAAATTACACGCTGTTTCAAAATATAGTTACAAAATATAGTGTGTCCAAAATATTGTTTCCGTTTTGAACAGTAGCAGACAGTTTCCGTTTCCGCGTTGGACAGTTTCCGTTTTATTCAGGAAAAATTACACATAATACATACAAATTTCGCTGGGACCAATAAATTGTTCCGAAATAGACAGGATTCCGGATTATTCAGGTTCCGATTTGAACAGGTTTCACTGTATAAGATTAGCACATATCTTCACTTCCTGCCATTCAGAAGTCAACCCTACTGCAGTGACTAAGCAACGGAATGCTGTTATTCAGACCTGAGTTCGTGTGTTTATTCGTAGGTGAGCCAGTGTTGATGCTCTGTTTCCAAACTACACAGATTTTCAGCCTAATTTTTTAATTATTAACTAAGTACAGATATTTAATCTCCTCCTCAACCTAAACCTAGGTCTAAACTGTCATGCCTGTCATCATCATCATCATTATTATTATTATTATTATTATTATTATTATTATTATTATTATTTATTTTATTGGGTTATTTTATGACGCTGTATCAACATCTAGGTTATTTAGCGTCTGAATGAAATGAAGGTGATAATGCCGGTGAAATGAGCCTGGAGTCCAGCACCGAAAGTTACTCAGTATTTGCTCGTAATGGGTTGAGGGAAAACCCCAGAAAAAACCTCAACCAGGTAACTTGCCCCGACCGAAATTCGAAAATGGGCTACCTGGTTTCGCGGCCAGACGCGCTGACCGTTACTCCACAGGTGTGGACTATTATTATTATTATTATTATTATTATTATTATTATTATTATTATTTTATTGTGTAAGAGATTGAATCTGAGGATGTGTTGTGAGGACCAGTTTTAATAAGTCAGCTACCTATACAGAAACAGATAAATACACCTAAACTGTGATGTGTGTGATTTTATTATTACTTTTGTTGTTTTATTATTATTATTATTATTATTATTATTATTATTATATTGTGTAAGAGATTGAATCTGAGGATGTGTTGTGAGGCCCAGTTTTAATAAGTCAGCTACCTATACAGAAACAGATAAATACACCTAAACTGTGATGTGTGTGATTTTATTATTACTTTTGTTGTTATTATTATTATTATTATTATTATTATTATTATTATTATTATTATTATTATTATTATTATTATTATTATTATATTGTGTAAGAGATTGAATCTGAGGATGTGTTGTGAGGACCAGTTTTAATAAGTCAGCTACATATACAGAAACAGATAAATACACCTAAACTGTGATGTGTGTGATTTTATTATTACTTTTGTTGGTTTATTATTATTATTATTATTATTATTATTATTATTATTATTATTATTATTATTATTATTATTGTGTAAGAGATTGAATCTGAGGATGTGATGTGAGGACCAGTTTTAATAAGTCAGCTACCTATACAGAAACAGATAAATACACCTAAACTGTGATGTGTGTGATTTTATTATTACTTTTGTTGGTTTATTATTATTATTATTATTATTATTATTTTATTGTGTAAGAGATTGAATCTGAGGATGTGTTGTGAGGACCAGTTTTAATAAGTCAGCTACCTATACAGAAACAGATAAATACACATAAACTGTGATGTGTGTGATTTTATTATTACTTTTGTTGGTTTATTATTGTTATTATTATTATTATTATTATTATTATTATTATTATTATTATTATTATTATTATTATTTTATTGTGTAAGAGATTGAATCTGAGGATGTGTTGTGAGGACCAGTTTTAATAAGTCAGCTACCTATACAGAAACAGATAAATACACCTAAACTGTAATGTGTGTGATTTTATTATTACTTTTGTTGGTTTATTATTATTATTATTATTATTATTATTATTATTATTATTATTATTATTATTATTATTATTTATTGTGTAAGAGATTGAATCTGAGGATGTGTTGTGAGGACCAGTTTTAATAAGTCAGCTACATATACAGAAACAGATAAATACACCTAAACTGTGATGTGTGTGATTTTATTATTACTTTTGTTGGTTTATTATTATTATTATTATTATTATTATTATTTTATTGTGTAAGAGATTGAATCTGAGGATGTGTTGTGAGGACCAGTTTTAATAAGTCAGCTACCTATACAGAAACAGATAAATACACCTAAACTGTGATGTGTGTGATTTTATTATTACTTTTGTTGTGTTATTATAATTATTATTATTATTATTATTATTACTATTACTGTTATAACTATTATAGGATTTTCCCTAGTTTCCTTCATTGTACTGTAATATAAGTAGCTTTACTCCTCATGAAGTACATCACTAGGTCGGAAAGATCATGCGCTACTACATATAGGTGAGAAAGCTCTACGCGAAATTAAAATAATAAATACCGGTACAACATAAAAATAAAACACTCTAATTTAACTATTAAGAAATTTTAAATACTCAGAGAGGGTAAAAAAAAATTAATTTAACTTAGTCTCCTACCTGTAGAGAAAAATTATTTGGCCACTTTGTTCATTGCGATTGCTATATTCCTTCAAATTATTATCGTAAACACACGGGTAGGCCTATTTCTTCACAGTTTGCACGAGTAGTCTAATATATTGAAATGTTCATTATCTGACAGTTTTTGTGAAGACATGGTTATACACAATTAATTATGTAGTAACAAGTGAACACGATCTGAAATCTGTGCAGAAACTAGACAAAGCATGTAACTTGAGTGAAATGACACCAAAGCGCATGCGTGGTCCTGAGTAGCATGGCGTCACAGTCTAGTATATACAGTCACGAAGCTTGAGTTGTGAGGGTGCTAGGAACAATAGACTGTGCCGGTACTATTTCGCATTGTCTGTAATGAGGCGATATTAGCGATCCTAGTGGTTAGCAACTATCTATGGATGCATATTTACTACGTATTGAGCTTCTTGACTGTATATACTAGACTGTGGTGGCACAAAATAAGTCCAGATCTGTATGGTAAGTCGCATTTTGCAAGCTACATTAGTACCACGCTACTTCATTGTGAATACTTATATTGTTTACGCAGGCTTTAAAAAGAGTACCGGTAGCATACAACGTGCATCCACATCGCACTTCACACGTGGCATGCAACTTCGGTGTGAAAGCTGCCTCAGAGCTTGAGCCATCGTGCCCCAAATGCGATGGTGCATACTGTTGCGTAGTACCTTTCCATATGGACAGGCACCCAACATGTGTGCAAAAGTTCTACTTTGTATACATGGCCCCAGTAATAAACCGGCCAAGTTTCACTTTACCTTCATGAAATTATGAATAACTTTGTAGGTGTACTAAATTTTATCTAAATATTTTCATGCATATAGAAGTTATTAAAGATTTCTCAGGCACACGCACACATAATACATACACACGAGTGATCATAATATAAGTTTTAGTTCCTTTATTGGGAGAAAGATTTAATATTACATAAAAAATTAAAATATAATAAGTAACAAATAGAAATAAATGACACTGTGCAAAAAGAACCAATTAGTAAACCTAGAACAAGTGGAATAACCATATATTTTTCCTCTTCTCTTAATTACTTAACTAAAAATATTTAACCTTTAGTAGTGTGTCGCTG